>NW_026728045.1:35000-292249 GCF_030684315.1 Stegostoma tigrinum | reverse complement strand
CGCCATTCCTGAGCTCAGTTTCCAATCTGATTGAAATTTAACCCCGTGGTGCCTGACAGCACTGGGCTGCCTGTAGCACGGGGTGGGGGGGAGGAGGGAAAAGCGTGAACAAAGGGGAGAGGTGTGGTCCATTGTAAACATCGAGACATTAATAACAAATTAGTTGTCAGGAAGTGTGTCTGTGGATTAATGATTTTTGGTATCTTTTCTTGAATTGTTAATAACCTGACTGATAAACATCATCCAGAATGCTGGGTCTTACCTTGTTCATAAAACTGGAAGGTCTTTAGGCCTGAATAAATCACAACAGAGATTGGTCCTACGTCTCTCACTGCTTTTGCCAAATTAATTTCGCCTTCTCTTATACGTTTACAGTTAATGATTCTGGCAACAATTTTAGTTCTGTGATGTCTGCAGAATCCAACCTAAATGTGAAAAATAAATGTTCATTCAGATCATGTTTAAGTTGTTTCCACTTCTGTTGACTCTTCTCTGCTTTCAGATTTTGGCTGCCACTTCCTTTCTCCAAAATCGGAAGGGTCCTTGCTAAATGTTGAAGAAAAGTTCAAAGTTAATGTTCACTAATACTTTGCAATACTTGTCTAGGTTTAAAATTGAGTCATAGAGCATGGAAACAGAATCCTCCTCCAACTCGTCCATGCTGACTAGATAACCTAATGTGACCTATTCCCATTTGCCAGCCTTTGGCCTTAAACCTTTCCTATTCACATAGCCATCCAAATGCCTTTTAAATGTTGTAATTGTACCAGCCTCCACCACCTCCTCTGGCAGCTCATTCCATACATGCACCACCCTCAGTGTGAAAATAGTTACCCCTCAGATCGTTTTTAGTATTGTTTTGTATCGATCATAATATTTATCAATCAATGCATTTGACACATTCTACATTGAGGTTAAACGAAGGGATTCAAAATAAATAGAAAAGTGGGGACTTGGAGAACATCATACTCAGCCTCGACAACTCGATTTGCCAATCAAACTTTCCCTCTGGCTAACTCATTCTGAAACTGCTTTGGAAAGTATTGAGCCCGTTTGGAATTTTCAGTCACCTCAAATGAAAAATGTTCTCACACTTCCAAAAATTAAGTCATTCAGATAAATCTTTCTCAAACAGTCCACAGTTTACAAAATTGAAGAATCTTTGGATTACAACTCATTCTTTTTCGGCCTCTTCTCGGGTCCCTTTAAATCCTTCCCCTCTCGTCTCAAACCTATGCCCTCTACTTTTAGACTCCCCTACCCGAGGAAAAAGACCTTGGCTGTTCACCCTATCCATGCCCTTCACTATTTTATGAACGTTGATAAGGTCACCCCTCAGCCTCTGATGCTCCAGGGGGATAAAAGCCCCATGCCATTCGACTTCTCCGTATAAATAAAACCCAGTCCCCAGCAACATGCTTGTAAATCTTTGCTGCATCCGCTCAAATTTAACACATCCTCTCTATAGCAGCACAACCAAAACTGTATGAAGTGTTCCAAAAATGGCCTCACCAACGTCCGCTCAAATTTAACACATCCTCCCTATAGCAGCACAACCAAAACTGTATGAAGTGTTCCAAAAATGGCCTCACCAACGTCCTGCTGAGACTAGTCCTATGATGTCCCGAGTCCTACATTCAATGTTCTGAGCAATCATGGCAACTGTGTCCCCAGCACCTTCCTCTCCATCCTATCTGTCTGCAATTCCACTTCCAAGGAACTATGCACCTGCTCCCCTCGGTCTCTTTGTAGCATCTTGCACCTTGGAAATGATGGAGTATTTTGATTTCATTTCCCGTTTCTGTGTTTCAATGAAAACTGGACAATCGTAAATGTGGCAGCTATTGCAGAATGTTCCTCTTGTCTGATGGAGTGAAAATTTTGGTCCATGACTTCTCACCAATACTGCAGTTTAGTGCAGCTTTAGAAACACAGGGCAGGATTTAATGCCTCTCCTGGGGTGAGGCTGCTGCTGGGAGGATGTACTTACATTGGTGGGGGCACATGGCAGGAGGGAATTCTACCTTCACCCTGATTAAATCCAAGCTGGATTAGAATGTGAATGGCCTTCCTGTCACATTGCTAATTTCATCATGCATCAGTTCACAGCATGTAGCTATGACTGACTGTATCGGCATTTATTGCCGTTTTAGACTTGTTTTGGAAAAGGTGGAGATGAGCTGCCCTCCGGAACCATTGCGGAATATTTGATAGGTGCACTCACCATGCTTTTAGAGAGGGAGTTCAAGGGTTTTGCCCCAGGAGCAGTGAAGGAATGACAATGCATTCCCAAGCCAGAATGGTGCTTGGTGTGAGGGCAATTTGTGGTGGCGGTGTTCCCAAGTATTTGCTGCCCTTGTCCTTCTTGATGGAATTGGCCATGATTTGGAAGGTACTGCCTCCAGCCCGGAGGTACATTTCTGCAGTGCACCTTGTAGAGAGTACATACTGCTGCCACTTTATGATGGTAGTGGAGAGAGTGAATATTTGTGGATGCAGTGCTAGTCAGGTAGCCTGGATTGGGTCCGGCTTCTTCAGTGCTGCTGGAGCTGCACCTGTTGAGGTGTGTGAAAGTGTTCCATCACTCCTATGACTTGTGTTTAGTTGATGGAAAGGCTTCGGGGATGTTGATAGTGGGAGGCTCAGTGATGCTGGTATTATTGGATGGCAAGGAATGATGGTTAGGTTCTCTCTTGTTGGAGTTGGTCATTACCTAGCTCTTGTGTTGTGAGAGCGCGTCCCCCCGCACCCCCTAACCCTCCATCAGGACCAATACATGCCCTCGGGTTGGTGTTGTAAGGACAGTCACTGTCTCCCTGTTAAACAGGACCGCTGGCCTCAGGCTGGTAATGGCCGCTCCTTGGGCCTTTCATCTGGGAGGAGCACTGCTGGTGTGCCGGTCAGTGCCTGAGTGACAATAAATCCTTTGGGACCTTCATGAAAAGAGGGGACTCTGGTTCTTGTTGACTCTCCAACCGGTGGGCAGGAGATCAGCATCTCAGTTAAACATGGCCATAGGGTTGGCTCAGAGTAACGTGATACCAAGTCACCACATCATTGACCCCTGTCATATGGAGAGAGTGCTACTTTTATCCAGTTGTTTCTTTTGCCAATGAGTGGCCGGCCCTGTGGAGAGCACAGTGCGAGGTCACATAGTGACCTCAGACTCTGCCTCACCTGTGACCTCAGGTTGTCTCAGGGAAAATAGAACAATGTTGAGCCAATTCCAAAAATAATCACAGCTCTGCTGGATAATAACACATGTATGGGTCATCTACAAGGAGCTCCAACATGAGGGTCTGGAGGAGCTGGGTGAAACATTTGAAGGGTGAACTGAAGAATCAGCTGAAGCTGTGTGATACTGAGACAAGCAGCTGGGAAATGCTTGCAAAAGGCAGATCACAATGACACCCAATACAGAGGGACAAATGTGATGTGAAGAAATATCAACAGAATACAACAGTGGCTTCTGGTGAAACAACATCTGCACAAAAAGCAAGCTACAAAAATATTCACCCAAGGGCAGGCTCGAGCCATGTTGTGTCTTCATTCCACCCCAGTATTTACAGACTGGCCATAGACGGAGCCAAATAGTTTGCACATCAAATGAGCCTTCTCACCAAACAGTAATAACTGTGCACAGGTCACACTTTAAACTTAATTGTTTCATTTTTATGTAAATTGCAGCTTAGATTGGAGTCACTGACTGGCTTGATTGGACACATGGGAGAAGCAGACAGAGTAAAATAATTTCCTCTAGTCTTAACACTTTAGTCTTTCTGCAGTAACTGTTGTACTGGATGGTGTGTATTCCCAGATCAAGTACAGAACTTGCTGAATGATCTAGAGATAACACAGCGTGGAGCTGAAGGAACACAACAGGCCAGGCAGCATCAGATGAGCAGGAAAGCTGACGTTTCACGAAGAAGGGTCCAGATCCGAAACATCAGCTTTCCATCTCCTCTGATACTACCTGGCCTCTACCCCCACACTGCGTTATCTCTGCCTCCAGCATTGGCAGTTCTGAATATTTCATGCTGAATGATCTGATGATTCAGCTGACTGCCACATCAACATACTGGCTCACAGAATTGTGAGCAGCAAGACCCAGGAATGGAAATACCCTTAACTCCTCATTCACATTGCCTGAGAGCAGGAGGTGTCGAGTGAGGATTTAGGAGATCATTACAAGATAAGGGAGAAATGAGAGGGAGAGCTGGCCTTGTCCTGAAAGGTGATATTCAGACTGCTTTCACAGTGCCACTGGCAGAAACCTGGGAGCAGATTCTCAAGGAAGGATTGATCCAGAGTCGGGTGCCAGCTTCCATTCAATTAGCACTGGGTTACACTGCTAACCATGAATGCTGAAAACAGACTGTACCTGGTGAATTTGAAAGACATTTAAAAGAAATTTACCTGTCCTGTGTAAGGGTAGGCCTCAGCAGAGTTGATGCCTCTTCTTCTAATCAGATATCGAAAGGCTCTCGCTAGCAATCCACCACGACATCCACCATTTCCTTTGTCACAATCAATCAGGCTCTGTTCACTCAGAGAAACCAGTCTTCCATACGTCTTTGCCCACTGTCCTTCAACAGCACCAAGTGCACTGAAAGCCCAGGAAGCACGACATTGTTGCTGGTAATGAGAGAAATACAACAATATTAAAACATTCTGATGTAAAAATAATATCCACTTTCCATCTCCTCTCAGGTGGCGTACAGTCTCACACTGATGCTATGAGTCATTCTGTTTGATGAGGTCTTTCAGAATCACACGGGATGAGTGGGTGCCTGTGTACCAGGGTTCAGGGGGCATTGCTCTTTGGAGAAGCAGCATCATTGACAGCAGAATAACTTTGGAAGAGATTAGGGATGGAGTCAGGAATACAGTAATTCACCACTGCCTGTGATCCAGGGTTAAATTCAGTTTGGATAATAGTCTCTCTGGGGGCTGTAAGAATCATTTGCGAATTTTGACAACTTCAACCAACTTCCTGTTAAGCCTCACATCAAGGGGAAAGAAATGGACAAACGTTGACATGAAATTAACAATCTGACTCTGAGACATAAGGATGCTGCAGTGGAAGATGGAAATGTTGGACTGGTGCAGGATTCAATGTTTTTTTGAGAGGGAATTTAAACCACATTGTTGGTGAGGAATAAAGGGGAACACCACAGAGCCAGCTGTGTACAGTCAATGGCGCCCAGCACCACAGGCCATCCCTCTAACCTGGCAAATCCCTATCCTTCTCTGAGCCATGGTGAGTTGCTCTTTCAATGGAGCTATGTAAGAACCAACTTGCTTTTCTGCACTTGTGCATTCTTGGAGTAATTTACCACAAATTGATTAATTAAAACCTGTATTCTCCAAGATTGCAATGCTGACCGAACTAAACAGACAAGTATATTTGGCTTCTGAATAGCATCTCACTCTACATTTTCTGTTTTTGATGAGTGGTGAGATGATTTTCTCTCTTGGCAGTGCTGCGTTGTAAATTAAGAGGGGTTATCGATTGTGAAATGCCTTGTTAAATGTTCAACTTGTCGCCTGATGAAGGGTCTAGGCCCGAAACGTCAGCTTTTGTGCTCCTAAGACGCTGCTTGGCCTGTTGTGTTCATCAAGCCCCATACTTTGTTATCTTGGATTCTCCAGCATCTGCAGTTCCCATTATCTCTCATCATTCAGTTTCCTCTCTTACCAAATGAGTTTGATAGCAAGGAAACATGACATGGCATTCAGAGAGGGGACCTGATGGATGCAGTTCCCAGATTGTTCCAAAGGTCCTCATTGCTCCATCAGATCAAACAGCATCGCAAGGTACTATGTACAGGCTCCAGCTGCAGATGCCCCACACTGATGGACATTGGCGTCTCGTATTTGCGAGCCACTGAATACCATGATGGCACCTCCCTGTTGCACTTGCTGGCAGCTGTGGGAGCACAAATGTGGAGTGAAGGGTGTACTTGCAACTGGCTTAGGAAAGGTGCTGCAGGTCAAGACACCCAGCTCACAGACTGGACCAAGGTACATCGCAGGTACGCCAAGGGCAGCCTCTGATACCAGTCCAGAGGACTGGCCACAGCCAGGGGGTGTCCCTGCCTTTGTGGTCCATAGACTGGGCCACACAGGTCCTGTGGCTCCATCGTGACCAGTCTGTGTGGGAAGCGGGGTGGGGGACTAACATGGTCAGGGAGATGTACAGCTAATCAGCCAGGGGTCAGGGCGTTTCTAGTCAGGGACTGTTCAGTTAGTTTGTGGAAGGGAGTCAGGCACAGGCAATCTGTTACGTCCGTCCAGAGATGAACTGAGGAGGAAATGGGTGCTGCGGTTCAGGGACAAGGGGTCTGCTGCCATGAGAAGAAGACTTTGTAATTCTTCAGGACTGGGGGCTATAGGTTGGGTGTGGGGGATAACAGTTGTGAAGGGAGCGTGGGTGGTAACTATCTGCAATAGTCGATACAATAAATCTTGAATGGGAAGGGAGTCATGTGATGGAGGCTTCGATCATAGGAGCAGACTGGCTTCTTTAAGGCCCTTTAAAGGAGACAACATTTCACATGGAGCCATGATCTGTAGAAGACACGGGTCTGTGCGGTTTGTAATCCCCGGCCATTCAGATTCATTGGCCCCGTGTGTGTTGCACTCCTCCCTGTCCAGAGATCGCTGACCAACTCCGTGGCACCAAAACTGTTGGACACAAAGGCCGGGGAAAGCAATAAGGAAGTTGTAGGATGAGGGACGATGGTTTGGAGCAGCACACACACTGACCTCTGTACACATTGTTCTTCTTGCTTCCCCATTTTGCACAGGCTCTCGACACAGACATTGATCTCGTGTGATCATGAAGTTGGGCTTCATGCTGGTTACAGTTACATTCAGACCTCCCTCCACAGAGTGAGAAACAGCCAAATGTGAGGTCAAAAAGGTGCCATTGATAGAAAAGTACAAAACCAGGTACTGTGCATTGTCACCCTTGCCACCGAGGGTCCTTTATCTTCTCTGTCCCCCAGTCACTCTGACGTAGTGTACTCCTGGCCCCTGAGTGTGCTCATTGGCACAAGCTGTTAGCCCTGGAGGTTCACTCACTCAACCTCAGGGCAGTTATGCCTGGGGGGTTTGGACAATGCTGAGCAGAATGGGGCAAACAAGATGGAGGTGGAGGGCGCAACCATCTCTGAGACACCCTCTGTGTGGTCTTTGGGGAGACCTCTATGTGCTTCTTCCTCCAGCTGAGCACTGCCCTTATTTCCTGTGAGGAGGAACGGGCACTTCAACTGCATGCCTGAGGACCAGTGGGCAATGGGCATTTCGACTGTGTGCCTGAGGACCAGTGGGCAATGGGCATTTCCACTGTGTGCCTGAGGACCAGTGGGCAATGGGCATTTTCACTGTGTGCCTGAAGACCAGTGGGCAATGGGCATTTTGACTATGTGCCTCAGGACCAGTGGGCAATGGGCATTTTGACTGTGTGCCTGAGGACCAGTGGGCAATGGGCATTTCCACTGTGTGCATCAGGACCAGCGGGCAATGGTGTGTGCCTCTGTAGAGCCAACAGTGAGGGTGCTGGGCACTGGTTCTCCATGGTGACTACCAACTGGTCCCTGGAGGGTGTGGAGATCACTACCTTGGGCATCTGGGCTCACAGAGAGTATCCGCACTCCTGCAGCCTCTGCCTCTCACATCCCTGCCTGCTGCTCCTGCCCCTCCATGTGGATGATTGCTGACACCACTGGCTCCTCTCCTGTCGCTGCCTGGTCTCAGGGGGCTGAAGGAGCTGTCTCAGTGAGGTGCTCACCAGATTGTGCTCCCACACCCTCTGATGCTTACATCCTCATGAAGCTGGGGGAGAGTGCTGGAGGGGGCCTTGCTGATGTTTTCTCTCAGACCTCTACTTTCCTCCTTAGAAATCAAGGAGGTGTCTCCTTTCCCTATGGAGCTGTGGAGATGCTGACGGTATCCACAAATCCTGAGGGAGAAGGTGCTGTGACCAGTGGATAGACATAGTGTGCAGTGAATGAGGCTGACAGAGGGTTTAACAGGAGAGCTGGACTGGAGCGAAGAGTGATATTTACTCAGTTGATGGGATCTGGATGTTTCATGATCTCAGTCTCCTCCTGTGATGGGCAGGAGTCACTCCTGGTAGGAGCTGAGGAATCTAATGACAGGTACCTCTACACCAATCCAGGAGCTGCCTGTCCTGGTAGTGGCCTGTTACCTCCTGGAATGAGAGAAAGGGTGAGACTGAGTGAGATGATTATGGGTGGCATGGATGTTGATACAGGTCAGGAGGTGTTTCTGAGGTGTTGAGGAACTAGTGCAGTTGCCACATTGGTTTGTGAGATGGCAAAGATGTTAGTGGCAGTGCATGAGTCTGGGTGGGAGGTGGGTGCAGTGGCGGGGGTAGAGTGAGTGGGAGGTCGCAGAGATTGTGGCACACCCCATTCTTATGGCACTGTGGCTGTTCCACTGAACCACTGAGATGGTCCTACTGGAGTGGCGATCTTGGACCAGGCTGCCAACATCTGCCAAAATGGCCTCCTCTGGGAACAGGACAGAACTCCTTCTCACTGACCCCTTGACCGGGATATGCTCCCTGTCAGAGAATTCCAAGGCCATCTTCCCTTCTCTGGCACCTTCAGAACATGTTCCTGGCTGACCAGGGAAACTTTGGGATTCTAGTCCTTGTGTGGCTACATAGCAGCCTCGTCTTGATGGCTCCAGTCCCAGGATTCTGGTCTTTCAGCAGATACCTATTGACTTGCTCCAGGAAAAATGTGTGGGAAGATGGGGCTAGAATTGGACATGAGGAATGTCATAGCTGCGATGATGCAGTTAACACGGTGGCTTTGATAAGATACGGTGAGAAATCTCACTGAGCCTTGTGGTGGTATCCCTCCTGAACATTCGATGTCACTCACACTTTGTGAAAAAAAGTATGATCTGGTCTTATGTAGCTCCCATACGTACACAACACTTCACACTCTAACCAGCAGATTCTGCCCTCCTGTGGACTGTATAGAAAACAGCTTTGTCTGCTTGGAGAGAATGATTGGCACAGGTTCAAGGTGCAGCGCACTGAAGTGTGACTGTGGGTTTACAAGCTGACTTGTAGAGCACATGTTCAAATATTGTCTGCAGGAGACTGGACAGGGTCTCACAGGGAAGCTTGAGAGTGCAGCTTGGAACCTTGTCGTTGTTGAGTTGTGTTAAATGGGATCCGAACTTTTATCATGTTAGAATTGTACTAGTAGACGTGAATTTTAAAATTTATCCTAACATCCTAATTTGTTTTTGAAATAAAACATTTCTAGTCTCTTCGAGTAAAAGAATGAACATTAACATCACTTACACACACCATGCTCCTATGCCTGACCACAACCAATGCCCAGAAACAACTGCAACAAGGAACAGGGGAATCATTTACAGGCAAATAAGATCTAAAATTCAAACTGAGCCTTTCTTAATTGTTTCTACAAGCACACCATAACTCCCAAAATTTTCAGAAATTAGTGTATACAGTTAATAATCAGGAGGAGGATTTATTCTGATTTTTACCTGTTTTTTTTTACTGGAGTAACTAAACCTTTTTTACGCCAGTCAACAGCTTCACCTTCATTAATTTCATCTCTTTCATCAACTTCCGGTGCAGTCAGGTTATCAGCATCAATTTGGACCATTCCACTCACGAGTTCATTAAACTCTTCATTGGTCTAGAAAGTCAAGCAGATTCATGAAATGGAGGTAGTGTAGGAGGAGGGTCAATAACCTCACAGAGCTACATTCCACACATTCACTGAGTTTAACACAAAGTGAGATGAAAGCAGTGCTGGCACTCCTTCCTCGTGTTTAATGTTTGACTGAATGAAAAAGAAGGGGCCATCTATTTCTTTCCAGTCCTGTATAAACATGGGTGGGGAGCCTGAGGGTGGCTCGAGTATCTCTGATTGGTGGTCCATCGACCAAAACAGCAGCAGTTTTTATATCTTTGTGAAGGTTCATGAGAATAATCCCTGGGAAGAAGGGAGTTATCACCAGAGAAAATGTCAAACAGGCTGGAGCCTTGAATCACTGAAGATGAGGAGAATAAGTGCTGGTCTTACAGAAACATATCAGATTCTGAGGAGATTGACAGGGTGGTGGTGAGAGGATGTTTTCCTTGAGGGGGGGAGTTTCAAACCAGGGGCTGGGGTGTACAATGCAGATTGTAACTCAGACACCCAGCCATTGTGATGGGCAGAATCCATGAGGACTCAATAACACGAGTTGTTTGTATTCATAGCGTGAGTGTGTCCCATAAAGACAGCTCACACCAACGAGCACTGTTTAGTGCAATTTAATAATACAGAATCTGAACATGGAGATGAGGAGGAATTGCATTATTCAGAGGATTGTTAGTTTTTGGAATTCTCTTCCCCAGAGAGACATGGAGGCTGGAGTCACTGAATATATTCGAGTTGGAGAGAGATGGATTTTTGATTTACAGTGAAGTTCCGGGTAATGGAAGCATGGAGTGGCGAAGAAGGGATATGGAGCTGTTGAATCCCATGCCTAGATTGTGATCACAATCCAGTCAGTCACTGAGTATACTGAATGGTAGATTCAGCGTGAGGGACGAAGTGGCCAACTCCTGCTTCAGCTTCTTGTTATAACCTTACACCAGTTTCACAATTTCACAATGACTGGCATTGAACAGATCTCAGATGAAACGTCTTGTACACACCAGATCTCCAAACTGGTTCATTCCCACAGTAAATGTGTGTTTCCCCATCGAGTACTCCAGGTTATGTTGTTCGATGTATCTCATATTGTTCTCCCAGACCATTCTCCTGTCGGCCTCTTCATCCTGAATAAAGACATTAAGCCAATCAGGCTCCAGCATCTTTCATTCATAAAATTAAACAGTAGCTTTAAAAATCCCTGTGTGAAACCTGAAATAACATTTTGCAGTTGGGTTTCTATCCTCCCAACCAGATCTGAAAAATATCAGTCAGGTTCGCCCCACACTGCTCCCCACCCACCAAAAAATAAATGCACACACAGCAAAACTTGTTTAGCTGCCAGTCTGAGAGATTGGTACTGAAAGTGAAGCAGAATAAAAAAAGCTGAACGGGAGGCTGGTTTGATACCCCCTCAGTGACGAGATTGAAAATGGACACACTCTACATCTCGCCACCTGCCCCCGTCCCAAGTGAAAGTAGTGTAGCAGCAGGCATGGGATTCAACAGCTCCATATCCCTGTGAACCTACTGAGGCCATTACATGGGCAATTACTACCCACTCAGAAACCTCGTCACCCTGTCGTGGGAGAGGCTTGCATCAAGCAGCCAGCTCAGTAGGTGAGGTTGGGCAGAGAGAGGGATGTATCTTTGAATGGGCCTCTGGGGCTGATCAGAAAGCTTCCCCTATGCCTCAACCTCCAGGGTGCCTTCCCATGATTAAAACCAAAAGAACTGTGGATGCTGTAAGTCAGGAATAAAAACAAGTTGCTGGAAAAGCTGGAGAAAAAATCAGAGTTAACGTTTCGGGTTTGGTGCTCTGCGGAAGGGTCACTGGACCTGAAACATTAACACTGAGTTTTTCTTCATGAATGCTGCCAGACCTGCTGAGTTTTTCCAGCAAATTCTGCTTTTCTGCCTTTCCACAATTGTCTCTTCAACACCAGGAATGGATTTGAATCTTCTCAAGCCATTTCTGTGGTTTCTGTTGTGACTCCAGTGAAATGAGTTACACCAGGTCCTTGCTGTTTCACTATGAGTTTCATCAATCCCCTCCTGGAATTAGAGACTGAGAGAATGCTGGTGGAGTTTCAGGATCTCAATTTCACTTCACATATCCCTTCCACCCAACAGGTATCTCTTATTTACTGCAATTAAGAATTGTCAATATCTGTCATGTGTGTGCAATCCTTTCCTCTTTCTGAGTGAGCTGAGCATTTGGAATACACTTTCTCCCAGAGCACGTTCCCCTTTTACCTCAGTGTACTGTTTCTCATGCTGTGATTTCCAGTTCTTCCAGTCTTCATCCAGTGTTGAGGCCACAGCCAGGATAGACACGAGTCCACAGCCCAGAAACAGAGAGAACTTCATGATGGACAATCTAACAGAGCAAAACCAGTGGGTTTTAGACAGAAACTGGACAATATTCCAATTAGCTGTTTGGCAAAGTTACTCTGAGAGAGAAACAATACAAATAGTATCCTCGTCCATCAAATGCTGAAACTTTTATGCATCCCAATGATACGCTCAATGGTACAATGATACAATGATATACAATGATATGCAATGATAGAGAGTACTGTGATGACCAGTGAAGAAACAATTACTCAGAGAGCAATGAGATTAAAGGCTTATAGTATCCTGGATCTGATTGATTGTATCTGAAGGTTTTAGATGTAGCTGCTGCAGAGACAGTGGATACAATGGCTGCAATCTTATTTAGCTTCAGGAATTGTCTCTGTGGATTGAAAACTGTAAACGTAACAATTCCCAAAAAAGAAGGGAAAAGAAATTCGGAAGTTTTCGGCCAGTTAGGGAAGCATGATGTCATTGGGTAAAATCAAACAAAGACAACAAAGAACAACACAGTGCAGGAATGGGCCCTTCGGCCCTCCAAGTCTGCGCCAACAAATTCTGCCCTTCCATACTAAAACTGTCTTCGTTTACAGGATCCATTTCCCTTTATTCACTACCTACTCACGTATTTGCCCAGGTGTTTCTTGAATGTTGCTGTTGTGTCTGCTTCCACCAGCTCCACTAGCAGCACGTTCCAGGCACTCACTGCCCTGTGTGTGAAAAGCTTGCCTTGCATGTTTATTTTAAACATTTCCTCCCCCCCCACCGGCCCCAACAACCCTGCACCTTGAACCTGTGTCCCCTAGTAACTGACTCTTCCGGCCTGGGAAAAGGCCTCGTACTTTCCACTCTTTCAATGTCATTCACAATCTTACAGACTTCTATCAGGTTGCCCCCTCAACCTCCTGTTGGCAGGGTGGTGCTGCTGTAGTTAGCTGCAGGAAAGTTAGATGTGTTGGGTTGGGTGAGTTAGTAAGTTTGCAGATGACCCCAAAAATAGATGATGCGGTGGACAGCGAAGAAGATTATCTCATAGTACAATGGATGTGACAATGGGCCAAGGAATGGCAGATGGAGTTTAATATAGGTAAATGTAAGGGGATGCATTTTAGTAAGGCAAACAAGGACAGGACTTGCACAGTAAATGATAGGGCCCTGGGAGTGTTACTTAGCAAAGAGACCCAGGAGTGCAGGTGCATAGTTCTTTGAAAGTGCAGTCACAGGTAAACAGTGAGGTGAAAAGGCATTTGTCTTCATTGATCAGAACATTGAGTATAGAAGTTGGGACATCATGTTGTGTCTCCAAAGGACATTGGTGAGGCGGCCTGTAGAATATTGCTTCCAATTCTGGCCACTCTTCTATCAGAAAGATGTTGTTGAACTTGAACAGATGCAGAAAGGATTTAAGAGAATTTGCTGGGACTGGAAGGTTTGGCTGATAGGGATAGGCTGAATGAACCATTGAAGGATGACTATAAGGGTGACTTTATAGATGGTTATAAAATCATGAGGGACATGGACGGGGTAAATAGCTAAGGTCTTTTTTCCAAGGCGGGGATGTAGAAAACTAAAAGGCATTGGTGTAAGGTAAGAGAGGTGAGTGCGTGGAACAAACTGGCAGAGGAGATGGTTAAGGTCAGTACAATTGCAACATTTAAAAGGCATCTGGATGGGCGCATGACTCGGGGGGTTTTGGAGGATATGGACCAAATGCTGGCAAATGGCACTAGGTCAGGCTGGAATATCTGATCCACAGTGATGAGTTGGTCCAAAGTGTCTGTTTCCATGCTGTATAACTCTATGACTCAATGACAATGGGATTGGGGAGAAGGTGAAGGATGTAGACGGTCAGATCACTTGATTGTCAGATGTTGACTGGTAGGTAGTGGGTGCTGGCCGTGTTGTTGGGTCAGGATGGCCAGGAGGTAGATAGGGGAACTTGGAGCTTAGGAGTAGTTGGGTGATGGGTGGTAATAGGGGTTTAGGGTATAATTAAATGGTGCAAAGGTCGTCAGTTCAGTTCATGGGGGTGTTGAAAGGGGTGCCTAACATCTCCTTGGTAACCATCCAGTCTAGTGAGTTAGAAAACTCTGAATTCTCTAACTCCAACTCAGAGCTGAAGGTTTTTTCAGCAATTCTAGATACCAGATGCCCATTGGAAATGTAAGAATTCTGAGCAGTTCTCACATAGAATTTCCATCGCAGCCCCTTAGCGGCTCCAAAAGATCAGACTGTAACGTCTGGGCCGTGAATGCAAATTGTGAATCGCAATGTCTCCAGCACTGGTTTGTGTGGTTCGCCACTAACCACACACTGCCTGTATGAATAGCTATCGTTACTCTCAGTTTCTGCTTTCAGTCATGAAGCCAGTTAACAATTCATTCTTCCACTTATCCCCGACTTCACATTTTCTAGGCTTGTTTGTAATGATGAAAACTTTCAAAAGCCTTTTGAAATTCTAGATAAATCATACCCTCTCCATTACCATTGTCTACTTTCTCTATTACACAGCCAAAAATTCAACAAGATTGGTTATGTAAGATTCCCACTTTGACATTCATGCTGAATAATCATTGTTATTGTTGTATTTATTTCTAGATATCGATTCTCTTCCTTAAAAGGATACAATACTTTTCCTGTCACAATTATAAGTCAAGATAACAAAGTGTTTTTGTGCTCCTCAGATGCTGCTTGGCCTGCTGTGTTCATCCAGCTCCACACTTTGTTACCTCGGATTCTCCAGCATCGGCAGTTCCCATTATCTCTGATACAACGATAAGTCAAATGGTTTGTAATTCACGGTCTGCCCCTTTTTAATGGGTTAATGGGTTAACACCAGACCTCAGATGTTATGCTCTTTTGCAACAGATTAGTAACTACTGCTGGACTACTTTTGCAATCTTTTCCATTGTTTTATCATGCAGGAGTGGAATTCATCCAGACCACGGCTGTATATTTAATGCATATTTTTATTTTATGTTAAATTCACTTATTTCAATACTCATCTTATTACCCGATTTCAAAGACCTCTCTCCCATCTCGCTCATAACTATCAAAACAAAATAATGTTTCTGTTATCTCTCCATCATTATCTGTGATATAACACTGTTTATCCTCCAATGACCTCTGTTTCCAATCCAAGCATTCTCTTCCACTGAATCTGTCCGTGAAACATTTATATCATTGTATATTCACTACTCATGGAATTTCATAGTTGCTCTTTGCCTTTTTAATGTTTTATGACATGACTCCCGATCGGTTCTTATCTATTAATTAATGTATTCTACATTTTATCTTCACCCTCAATTCTTCCCTTACATCTTTATTCATCTGTCGAGTTTCACTGGTGTTCAGCTTGTTCTTTCCTTTCAGTGAATCTATTTTTCTTGCACTCTGCACAAATATAAGAGCAAGGAACAAGAACAGGCCCCTCAGCCCTGCTCTGTCAGTCATGGTTTTGACCTCAATTCTACATTCCTGTATATTCCTGATGACTTTCCATCCCCTTGGTCATCAAGATTCCATGTTCCTCTTAAAAAACATTTGAATACTCTGCATCTTCTTCCTTTTGAGGAAACAAATTTCATGGTGTTTAACCCTGTGTGAGGTGATTCATTTTGAAAGGACAAATTTGAAAGCAGCATACAGGGTTAACAGAAAGATCCCTGGCAGTGTGGAGGAGCAGAGGGATCTCGGCGTTCATGTTCACAGTTCCCTGAGAGCTGCCACCCAGGTGGATGGTGTTGCGAAGAAGGCGTATGGTGTGTTAGCTTTCATGAATAGAGGGATTGGGTTTGAGAGCTGTGAAGTATTTTTCCACCTCTACAAAACCCTGGTTCGGCCACATCTGGAGTATTGTGTCCAGCTCTGGTCACCTCATTACAGGAAAGATATGGAAGTGTTGGAAAAGGTGCAAAGGAGATCTCAACCTTTCCTCGTAAGACCTTCCCTTCATTCCATGTTGCCTGGAATGAAGGGAAGGTCTTACGAGGAAAGGTTGAGATCGCTAGAGCTTTTCTCTTCAGAACAGCGAAGGATGAGAGGTGACTTGATAGAGGTGTACAAAACGGTCAGAGGTGTAGTTAGAATAGATAGCCAGAGACTTTTTCCGAGGGTGGAGGTAGCTAATACAAGGGGGCAGAGTTTTAAATTGAATGGAGATAAGATACAGGGGAGACGTCAGAGGTAGGTTCTTTGCTCAAAGAGTGGTCGGGGAGTGGACAATGCGTTGCCAGAGAGGGTAGTGGAGTTGGCCTCAATTGGGGCATTTAAGCGGCTATGAGACAGGCATATGGATGATAGTATAAGGTAGAGGTGGAGGTTAGATAGACCTTAGGATTAGGGAAAAAGTTCAGCACAACATCGAGGGCCGAAGGGCCTGTGCTGTGCTGTACTGTTCTATGTTCTATGTTTCTAAGGCTTCACAACCCACTGACCAGAAGCTGGACTGGTGCAGCCAGACTAACACTATTGTGAGAGACACAGGGCAGAAGCTGCATATTCTGAGACAAATGCCTCATCTCCTGACCCTTCACAGCCTCCCCAAAACTGACGAGCTCCAGGTCAGGAGTGCAATGGAATAATCACTGCTCACCTGGAAGGAGCAGCTACAACACTGTCCAGCACAGAGCAATTCACTCGATTGAGGTTCCTGCTACTAGACTCCATTTCTCCTGCAGCACCTACTGCTCTGCAGCTGCAGAATGTACTGTCTACAGAATGAGCTGTAACAAATCACTAAGGTTACTCCTTCCCTTACAACCTCTACCACTGAGGGGACCAGGGCAGATGTGTCTTGTGTACAACATCCACCTTCACACTCCCCTCCCAGTCCCACAGCATCCTGGCCTGCACACATGTTGCTGCGGTCTTGTCAGTGTCATTGCCTTGGCACCGCTAAGAACATTGTGGGAGCACCTCCACTACCAGGACTGCAGCGATTTCAATAGAAGGTCCTGCACCACCTTCTCAAGGCAGCTAGGGCCATCCTGAGCACAAACTTTAAAACAATGCCCAAAAGTGAGGAAGCTCATTAAGCTGGTGATTGGAAAAATGTTGAATAATTTCCCCAAAATACTGGAACTGAAGAATTTATGTCCCATTAAATCTGGACATACACACAGATGGCCACAGAACCCACCCCATTTCATCCAAACAATCAATGAAGACCAGAAGGAATGAGTTACAAACCTCATTTCAGCAAACTCACCGTGGAGTGATCTTCTGAGTGTGGCTTCACCAAACACCGGGTGGACGCTCACATTATATAGGCACAATCTTCAGGGGGAAGGTCCCCTCAGACCTTTGGTAAGATCGCTGATTGGGAAATGATAAACAAGTGAGTGACTATTTCATGATGTTGCTGAAGTACTAAATTCCTCTTTTGCAAGAATACACAGAAACAATTCTTTAGAATGCAATATGCTTGTTACCTCCTCGTTTATGATTAATTTGTTGCTTAACTCAATGTCACCACACCTAGGTGACTGTAAAGCTGCATATAGTCACCATTAAACCCATTAGCATCTACTGATCAGGATAACATGTTTACTGACCTCGCTGTAGTCCCAATAGATTATGCAGAGCAAGGCAAATGCCTCCAGCCTGAGATTCTCCAAGTACCGGGAACAGTTTCCCTGTATTGACCCTATCTGTTCCTAAACATCTTCAACAGTTGATGGAGCCCAACATCATCTTGTAAATAAAAACTGAAAGAACTACAGATGCAGTAAATCAGGAACAAAAACAAAGTTGCTGGAGAAGCTCAGCAGGTCTGGAGGCATCTGTGAATTTTAAAAACAGAACTTGTAAATTTCAGCAGATCAGCTCTAATGAACTAATCTGTCCCGTAAATTAACCCATAAAGTCCACGTTTCGTTCCTGTAAATTACTCTCTGTCCAAGGTGCCTCTGCCCTTTCTGAGATGCAGTGCCTATTCTGCTCCCAGTGGGTGTGATTTTGGAGTGGGGTTTGGAAGAGCAGGGTCATAGTGGCTGGGGAGACTGAGTTAGGTAGGAGCCAAAATGTTGGTTTCTCAGTGGTGGGTAAAGATTCCGAGATGAAGTTGGTGGCGTAGCAGTGGTGGTTTGGATCTCTCTGTTTATAAAGCATTTGTTCATGAATATTCATTACATCCCAGGGAAATGGTGGCTTTCACTGAGGTTTGGAACTCTAGTATGAATCAGGGTTGAGAGGATGGAGGAGAAGGTGCTGTGGAATGGAATAAGGTCAGAGGGTGGAGGTTAGGAGGAGGATGTATGGGAGGACAGTGGCTGGATTTGGTTTGGATTTGGGGGGGAATGAAGGGCTGGAAGAGTGAAGTAGGAACACACAGGCATCCTGAAGGTGACAGAGAAGGTGTTGGAGTTCTCAGTGTGAGGGAGTGAGGAGCCGAATGAGCAGGGTCAGTGCTGCCCAGCACAGTGTGGATCTTGATGTTTGCTGGCAGAGGGTGATGCTCACAGTCGCTGAAGTTGATTTGTTCAGGGGAGGGTGGGAAGGTTCAGTCTGAGATTGGAATAATTTATTGTCAGGTAGGATCAAACAAAATCTCTAAGGTCTGGATGAGAGGGTGTTATTGATAGCGACTGATTTGGCTCAGGAGAGAGAAATAGCATTTTCAAATTGGCAGGTTACCTAATCCAGGTTGGATTATAGACTGTAAGCAATAAAGGTGCCAATCTCCCCAATCCCTCATATATAATCATCACCTTAGAGCCCCTACAGTGTGGAAACAGGCCCTTCAGCCCAACAAGCCCACACCAACCCTCAGAGCATCCCACCTAGAGCCTTCCCCTTAATTTACACATCCATGAACACTACAGGCAATTTAGTAGACATTCCAGCTGGCCTGCACATCTTTGGACTGTGAGAGAAAACCAGAGCACCCGGAGAAAACCCACACAGGCACAGGGAGAATGCCCAAACTCCACACAGAGTTGCCTGAGGCTGGAATTGAACCCAGGTCCCTGTTGCTTGAGTGATAATGGGAACTGCAGATGCTGTAGAATCCAATATAACAAAGTGTGAAGCTGGATGAACACAGCAGGCCAAGCAGCATGTCAGGAGCACAAAAGTTGATGTTTCGGGCCTAGACCCTTCAGATGCTCTGATGAAGGGTCTCGGCCCGAAACGTCAGCTTTTGTGCTCCTGAGATGCTGCTTGGCCTGCTGTGTTCATCCAGCTCCACACTTTGTTCTCCCTGCTGCTTGAGACAGCATTGCTAAACACTGAGCCACCCTAGGAAGGTGGGATTGCCTCTGAGCTGGAATTGTGCTTGGAGGCTATTGCTCATTTCCCAAGTGTGCAGGGGTCATCAGTTACACTCATGTGGCCACTGCAGCAAAGGGTATGAGCACAGGCAAAGAAGTGTGCTTAAAATTACATCTGTGCTCAGTTATCAGGAAGTTCTTGTGACATTGACCAAACTTGCAGGTCCCAAAGCTTGTAAAGATCCCAGTTTCCAGCTGGGCTTTGGATGACAAATCCTGCCCCTCCAGATCTGAATGATGACATCAGCGAGACATCCCTGGAGCACAGTGGGGAAGTGCGACAACTCAGCTCTCAAATTCCACCGGCATCAACAAACTATTGGCTCGTTGAAAATGTGCTTCCTTTATGTTGTTCCAACCTGACCACAGAGGGGGTCACAAAAGCACTTCAGATATTCTCATGTGCCTCCTGTGGGCTAGATCCAGGTTAGGTATAATGTTAACCTTACTCCAAGCCATTCCAGCCTCACTGTTCCTGAGCACTCGCCCTATCTGTGCCCCTGTATGTTGCTGAACCTCCTGCCTCTGCAGGGGGAAGAAGCCGCTCCAACCCCTGTCTGTGACCCCTCCCTCTCACTGTGGCTCTGTTTGTCCTACATGACAATGTACAGAGTTAGTGACATGATAAGTGACACCTGAACCCCTCCCCCCTTGCCCCACTTTACGGAGCACATGCCCACTGGCCCATCAGTTACTCATAGCATACAGGCGCTCTCATCAACCCAACACAGATGCTGCCAGACCTGCTGAGATTTTCCAGGAATTTCTGCTTTTGTTCCTGATTTACGGCATTCGTAATTCTTTCGGTTTTTGTTTAGTATTTAACTCACTGCCACATCTCTTCTAGGAATGCCCACCTTGAAGAAGTTCTGCTGCTCTCTCTGACGGGATTTCTGTCCCAATCTGTGTTTGTCCGCCGACGTTAGTTTCAACGTCACTCCTGGTGTTTGATCAGGTATTTGCAAGAACTTGTTTCCACAGCCATATCACATTCCTCAGCGACTACCTCCGGCTCACGCTCACCCCACGTGGATTCCAACTGAAGCTTCATCCCTCATGTTTTGAATCCTCCCAGGATCACAGGTATCTCTGTGATGTCCGACGTCCCACAGGCAGCTGTTCTCGCCGCACCCCGAGAGCCACACTCAGTGCCATGTGGCACCGCGTGCGCACTCCCAACCTCTCTCTCCAACAGCATCACAACATACTGCAGTTCCACTTCAGCCTTTGGCTCATTCGTCGTGCTAGCAAGAAACTTTTTCTTTCAGGCATCAAGGCTCACAAGATAACTCAGAGATACCCATGTCCCTCTGGGTCCTTCCTCCCCTCGCCTTACATCTGGCTCCATCGCCTCCCCCAGTGCACTTCCAGTCAGGTATTCACCATCGCATCGAACCTTCCGCTCTTGGATGCTGATCATTCTGTACTCTGCAGAGGTCTCAGCTTTCTTCCCCTGCGTCCCCACTTGACAGAATTCATCTCTTCCTACCTTGACTTAGTCTTCTATCCCCGGTCCAATCCCTGCCCACGTACATCTGTGATTCCTCTGATGCTTTACACCAGTTTCAAAAGTTCCAGTTTGCAGGCACCAGCTGCCAGCTCTCTACCGTGCGATCCCGTTACACATCCACCCCCACCAGGAGGATCATAGGGCTCTCCTCTTCTTCTGGGAGCAAGGACCTGAGCTGTCCCCACCCAACACCACCTTCCTCCACTTGGCCGAGCTCAACCTCGCCCTCATCAACTTTTCTGTTAGAACATAGAACATAGAACAGTACAGCACAGAACAGGCCCTTCAGCCCACAATGTTGTGCCGACCATTGATCCTCATGTATGCACCCTCAAATTTCTGTGACCATATACATGTCCAGCAGTCTCTTAAATGACCCCAATGACCTTGCTTCCACAACAGCTGCTGGCAACGCTTTCCATGCTCCCACAACTCTCTGCGTAAAGAACCTGCCTCTGACATCCCCTCTATACTTTCCTCCAAACAGCTTAAAACTATGACCCCTCGTGCTAGCCATTTCTGCCCTGGGAAATAGTCTCTGGCTATCAACTCTATCTATGCCTTTCATTATCTTGGATACCTCAATTAGGTCCCCTCTCCTCCTCCTTTTCTCCAATGAAAAGAGACCGAGCTCAGTCAACCTCTCTTCATAAGATAAGCCCTCCAGTCCAGGCAGCATCCTGGTAAACCTCCTCTGAACCGTCTCCAAAGCATCCACATCTTTCCTATAATAGGGCGCCCAGAACTGGATGCAGTATTCCAAGTGCGGTCTAACCAAAGTTTTATAGAGCTGCAACAAGATGTCACGACTCTTAAACTCAATCCCCCTGTTAATGAAAGCCAAAACACCATATGCTTTCTTAACAACCCTGTCCACTTGGGTGGCCATTTTAAGGGATCTATGTATCTGCACACCAAGATCCCTCTGTTCCTCCACGCTGCCAAGAATCCTATCCTTAATCCTGTACTCAGCTTTCAAATTCGACCTTCCAAAATGCATCACCTCGCATTTATCCAGGTTGAACTCCATCTGCCACCTCTCAGCCCATCTCTGCATCCTGTCAATGTCCCGCTGCAGCCTACAACAGCCCTCTACACTGTCAACGACACCTCCGACCTTTGTGTCGTCTGCAAACTTGCTGACCCATCCTTCAATCCCCTCGTCCAAGTCATTAATAAAAATTACAAACAGTAGAGGCCCAAGGACAGAGCCCTGTGGAACTCCACTCACCACTGACTTCCAGGCAGAATATTTTCCTTCTGTTGACTCATCTCATTTTCTTCAGGTCAGAGGGGTGGCCATGGGTACCCGCACAGGCCGCAGTTACACCTGTCTCTTTATGGACAAGATGGAATATTCCCTGTTCCAGAACTATTCCGGCTCCCACCCACAACTCATTCTCCGATATAGCAATGACATCATCGGTGCTGCTTCCCTTTCTCGTCTGAAATTGGAAAAGTTAATCAATTTTTTGCTTCCAATTTCCACCCTGCCCTCACTTGCCCCCAGTCAATCTCTGACTCCTCCCTTCCCTTCCTTGACATCTTTGTTTCCATTTCTGGTGATAGACTGACCATTAATATGCACTATAAACCCACCGTTTCCCACAGCTATCTGGACTATACATCTTTGCACCCTGCTTCCTGCAAAAATTCCCTTCCATTCTTTCAGTTCTTCTTTTTCCATCGCATAGGTTTGGATGAGACCAACTTTGACAAGGGAGCTTCCAAAATATCCGCCTTCATCCTCAACTGAGGATTCCCTAGCACTGTTGTCGACAGGGTCCTCAGCTGGGTCCAACCCATCTCCCGCACTTTCACCACCACTCCCTCTCTTCCCTCCAGCAACAGCGATTGGGTTCCCCTTATCCTTACCTACCATTCCATCAGCATCCACATCCAGAAGATCATCAGATGCTATTTCCTCCACCTTCAGCAAAGTGCCACCACCAGGCACATATTCCATCCCCTCCCATGTCTACCTTCCACAGGGACCATTCTTTCCAGGACACCCTGGTCCATTCTTCCTTCCTCCCACTGCACCGTCGCCCCTCGTTCCCTCCTTTGCAGCTCCACAGCACTTTCCCCTGCAACTGGCGAAGGTACAACACCTGCCCATTTACATCCTCCCTCCCCAGTGTCCAAGGGCCCAAACAAGAAGCAGCACTTCACCTGCACTTCCCAGAATCTTGTCCACTGCATTCATTGCTCACAATGTGATCTCTACGCTGCAGAAACAAAGTGTAGACTGCATGCCCGCTTCACAGAGCATCTATATTCTGCTCGCAAACAAGACCGTGAGCTACCCCTTTCAGTGAGTTTAATACACCATTCTGTTCCCCGGCCAACATCTCTGTGTCAGGCTTGCTGCAGTGTTCCAGAGAAGCTCAGTGCAAGCTGGAAGGACAACACCTCATTTTCCACTTGGGGACTGTGCAGACCACTGCGTTCAATTTTGAGTTCAATAATGCTAGGACCTAAACTCTCCCATGTCCCAGCCCCCTGCCCAACACACCAGGCTTTGTTACCACATGGCCTGCCATTACACACCCCCTGTTGTTAGTCACTAACAGTCCCCATTAGCAACTATTCACCCTCCCAGCCTAATCGTTAGCAACCCCTTTGTCTGTCTAATAGCTGTTTTCTCTCTTTGGGCTCTATTCCCACCTATCTCCCTTACTCCCTCCCCATCTCAGTCTTCTGCAAATAAATCAACATTTTCTGGGGTACCATCAGTTTTGAGGAAGGATCACCAGACCCGAAACATTAGCTTTGATTTTTCTTCACAGATGCTGCCAGACCTGCTGAACTTTTCCAGCAACTTCTCACAAGCACACACAGACACACAGACATACACACAGGCACACACACACACACACCACACACACACACTCACTCACTCACTCACTCACATACACACAAAACCACACACTCACATATACACACTCTCTCTCACACACACACACACATACACACACTCACACACTCACACACTCACTCACTCACACACACACACAAAAACACACACTCACATGCACACATACACACACACACACACACACACACTCACAAGCACACACACGCACACTCTCTCTCACTCATCACACTATCTCACTCACACAAACACAGACTCTCTCTGTCTCACACACAGAAGCACGCACACTCTCTCCCTCTCTCACACACTTACACACGCACACTCTCTCTCACAGACACACACACACACTCTCTCACACTCAAAGACACACACACTCACTCACACGCATGCGTGCGCGCACACACACACACACATACACACACTCTCTCACACACACACACACACACACACACACTCACACACACATACATACAGAGACACACACACACAGAGACATACTAACATGAATTAATGACGAGTGCACAAACAGACCCTTTTTGAAGCTTCCCCCTGGAACTTCCCCTGACAGATTTGAGCAGGTTGGCGGCCCATTCCCAGAGCTGACCCAGGTCCTTGTGTGAAACCCATATCTGCTGACCTCCTCAGTGCCATCTGTCCGGGCTGCCTTGGTCAAGTGGGAGGCTCTCTGTTTCCGTCCTTTGGAAGGAAGACTTCCCACCTTCCATAACATCCTGGAGAAACCTTCAGGGAGGTGTCACAAAACCACGGAGCTGATTGCTAGAGCCGACACACTGGATGTGATGTGGAGGTGCCCGCTGATGAATGATGAGGAATTATAAAGTATACAATTGGCTTTATTACCTATGTTTTAGAAAACCATGCTGCTTCTTGCTGATCTACTGAAAGGCTTCGTGTGTTTCGCAACAATAAATAAGTTCGCGTATTAGCAAGAGGCAACATGGTTTTGTGAAGGGACATTGTGTATCACTAATTTGGTTGAGTTCTTTGAGGAAGTGATGAAGATGATCGATGAGGGTAGGGCAGTGGATGTTGTCTACATGGACTTCAGTAAGGCCTTTGACAAGGTCCCTCGTGGCAGGCTGTTACAGAAGTAAAGTCACAACGGGTCAGAGGTGAGCTTGCAAGATGGATAAAAAAATCTGGCTCAGTCATAGAAGACAGAGGGCAGCAATGGAAGGGTGTGTTCCTGAATGGAAAGATGTGACTAGTGGCATTCCTCAGGGATGAATGTTTGGATCTTTGCTATTTGTAATACATATAAATGATTTGGAGGAGAATGTAACTGGTCTGATTAGTAAGTTTACTGATGACACAAAGGTTGGTGGAATTGTGGATAATGATGAGGACCGTCAAAGGATACAGCTGGATGACTTGGGCACAGAGATGGAGGTTGGAGTTTAATCAGAAAAAATGTGAGGAAATGCAATTGGAAAGATCTACTCCTGATGGAAAATATACAGCAAATGGCAGAACCCTTAAGAATACTGATAGGCAGAGGGATCTGGGTATACAGGTACACAGGTGACTGAATGTGGTGATGTAGGTGGAGAAGGTAGTCAACAAGGCATATGGCATGCTTGTCTTCATTGGCCGGGGCACTGACTTTGAAAATTGGCAGGTAATGTTGTAGCTTTATAGCACCTGAGTTAGGCTGCATCTGGAATATTGTGTTCAATTCTGGTTGCCACGTTACCAGAAGGATGTGGTGGCTTTGGAGAGGGTACAGAAAAGATTTACCAGGATGTTGCCTGGTATGGAGAGCATTAGCTATGAAGAGTAGGTGGTTTTAATTGTGATGGGCAGTATGTCAGTGCAGTCTTGGAGTGCTGAAGGGCCTGCTCTTGTGCTGTAATTTTCTTTGATCTTTGCTAAAGCAACAGATATTAGGCTCATCAGACAATATGTCCTTGGTTTTTCTCTCTCACTTTTTACTAACTATTGGGATGACATGTACACATTTTTATTGTTAATAAACAGTTTCACAATCAAGAGAACCCTGGGAGATTATCATTCTGCAGTTGTTTGACTTGTTTCCTTTAAATCCCCAGAACGGAAGACAGTTTATCCTGGGGAATTTTTCCATCATTTTAGTGCCATTACTTTACTTTGCTCACACACTTGTACAATTTTCAGTGAGTTCACATCCCTGATACAGTTTTGGCTTCACTGGGATGTCTGGCACCCTGCCCTTTCCTATTGTAAATAATAATGCAAAGAATTGTTCAGCATATCAGTCATTTTCTTATTTTATAGATAAGATTACATTGCCAGTTATATATCATCTTTACAGGCTATTAAAGGAAGGGGTCAACTTGGTGCTGAATTATACAGAAACACAAATCTCTCTCTACACTTGAAACTGAGTCATCACTTTTGTTAATGGAACAGCACTGAAGAATGGATAATGAGCCATGTTTGAGTATGAAGAAATCCATTAGCCCCGCGAAATATCTGCATCCATGGTAACACATTGCATTATTGACAGCATGTTTTATTAGATATTTTCTATCAGCATGATATCAAGTGTTTGCAGTTTCTGCAATTGATATTTTAATTATCTCAATGATTAACGCCTTTATTAGACTATTGGAAAATAGGTTTTTTTTATAAAAAAATAGATTTACTAATTACCAATGTATTTTTAAAGCTTTTTCAAGCATACAATTGTTACTGGAGAGTTTATTGCTTCTTTGTGGAGTGTATGCTGGGTAAGTGGGTATGGAAGTTTCATGAGTGGGCATGGAGGGTCTGAGGGGGCATGAGGAATAAGTGGGCACCCGTACGCTGACGTTATGTGTATGAGAGTCAAGAATGTGGGGGAAGTGCGTCAGGAACACTGAAGGCAATGAAAGGCCATGTTTAGCACATGCAGTGAATTAAGCTGACGTGGATGGGACATGTGCTGGGGAGTGAGGGGACATAAGGAGAGGACTGCAGTTTGAAAGAGAGAAGGCAAAATTGGATGTAATGGTGTTACAGTCAAATAAAGGTAATTACAGGGGCATGAGAGAGGAATTGACAAAAATCGACTGGAAGCAGAGCCTAGTGGGGAAGACAGTAGAGCAACAATGGCAGGAGTTTCTGGGTGTAATTGAGGACACAGTACAGAGGTTCATCCCAAAGAAAAGAACGATTATCCGGGGTGGGATTAGGCAGCCATGGATGACAAAGCTAGTCCAGAAATGTATCGAAGAAAAAGAGACAGCCAATAAAGTGGCCAAGAGCACTGGGAAATCAGAAGATTGGGAAGGCTACAAAAGCAGACTGAGAGTAACAAAGAGAGCAATAAGGAAGGAGAGGATCAGACATGAAGGTAGGCTAGCCAGTAATATTAGAAATGATAGTAAGAGCTTCTTTCAATCCATAAGAAATAAACGAGAGGCAAAAGTAGACATTAGGCTGCTCCAAATTGATGCTGGAAGGCTAGTGATGGAAGATAAGGAAATAGCTGAAGAACTTAATAAGTACTTTGCATCAGTCTTCACAGTGGAAGACATGAGTAGTATGCCAACAATTAGGGAGAGCCGGGGGCAGAGTTGAGTAGGGTAGGCATTTCAAAAGAGAAAGTGCTAGAAAAGCTAAAGGGTCTAAAAATTGATAAATCTCCTGACCCCGATGGGCTACAACCTGGAGTTCTGAGGAAGGTGGCTGAGGAAATAGCGGAGGCTTTGGTCATGATCTTTCAGAGTCACTGGAGTCAGGGAAAGTCCCAGATGATTGGAAAATTGCTGTTGTAACTCCCTCGTTTAAGAAAGGATCAAGGCAAAAGATGGAAAATTATAGGCTGATTAGCCTCATCTCGGAAGTTGGTAAAATTCTAGAGTCCATTGTCAAGGATGAGATTTCTAAATTCGTGGAAGTGCAGGGTCAGATTAAAACAAGTCAGCATGGTTTTAGTAAGGGGACGTCATGCCTGACAAACCTGTTAGAATTCTTTGAAGAGGTAACAAGTATGTTAGACCAGGGAAACCCAGTAGATGTTATCTATCTAGACTTCCAAAAGGCCTTTGATACAGTGCCTCACGGGAGGCTGCTGAGCAAGGTGAGGGCCTATGGTGTTCAAGGTGAGCTACTGGCTTGGATTGAGGATTGGCTGTCTGACAGAAGGCAGAGAGTTGGGATAAAAGGCTCTTTTTCGGAATGGCACCTGGTGATGAGTAGTGTCCCGCAGGGTTCAGTGTTGGGGCCACAGCTGCCCACGTTATATATTAATGATCTGGATGAAGCGACTGGGGGCATTCTGGCGATTCTTGCCAACGATACGAAGATAGGTGGACAGGCAGGTAGTGCTGAGGAGGTGGGGATGCTGCAGAAAGATTTAGACAGTTTAGGAGAGTGGTCCAGGAAATGGCTGATGAAATTCAACGTGAGTAAATGTGAGGTTTTGCACTTTGGAAAAAAGAATACAGGCATGGACTATTTTCTAAACGGTGACAAAATTTGCAAATCAGAAGTGCAAAGGGATCTGGGAGTGTTGGTCCAGGATTCTCCAAAGGTTAACTTGCAGGTAGAGTCCGTAATTAAGAAAGTGAATGTAATGTTGTCGTTTATGTCAAGAGAGTTGGAATATAAAAGCAGCGATGTGCTTCTGAGGCTTTATAAGGCTCTAGTTAGGCCCCATTTAGAATACTGTATCCAATTTTGGGCCCCACACCTCAGGAAGGACATACTAGCCCTGGAGCGTGTCCAGCGGAGATTCACACGGATGATCCTTGGAATGGTAGGTTTAACGTATGATGAACGGCTAAGGATCCTGGGATTGTACTCATTAGAGTTTAGAAGGTTGAGGGGAGATCTAATAGAAACTTTCAAGATAATGTATGGTTTAGAAGGTGTGGACGCTAGGAAGTTGTTTCCGTTAGGTGGGGAGATTAGGACCCGTGGGCACAGCCTTAAAATTAGAGGGGGTAAATTTAAAACGGAAATGAGACGATATTTCTCCAGCCAGAGAGTGGTGGGCTTGTGGAATTCATTGCCGCAGAGTGCAGTGGAGGCCAGGACGTTGGATGCCTTCAAGGCAGAGATCGACAAATTCTTGATCTCAGAAGGAATCAAGGGCTACGGGGAGAGTACAGGGAAGTGGTGTTGAAATGCCCATCAGCCATGATTTAAATGGCGGAGTGGACTTGATGGGCCGAATGGCATTACTTCCACTCCTCTGTCTTATGGTCTTATGTACTCCAGATTTTTTTGCTTGACACTGTCATTCTAACTGGGATGGAGTCCCTCGGCACTGAAGCCAGCTTTATAATCAGCCGACCTTGATATCCAATTGCACCTGTGGCTGAGAAAATAGGAACTGTCGATGCTGGAGAATCTGAGAATCTGCGGCTGCCCCTTTTCTGGGGATGGAGCGACTGATTCAATTTATCATCCTCCTTCACCACCCAGCCCCCGCCTCTTCCCGGAACAAGAATCCACTTTTTGCAGGCAGGTACATCAAGGAAGATGTTAGAATGAAAACCAAAATTGCTGGAAACGTTCAGCAGGTCTGGCAGCATCTGTGAAGGAAACAACAGAGTTCCTGTTTTGAGAAACAGCAGTTCATCAACACACCTTATAAATATAAGAGATAATAAGGTGTGGAGCTGGATGAACACAGCAGGCCAAGCAGCATCTTAGGTGCAGAAAAGCTGACGTTTCGGGCCTCGGCCCTTCATCAGAAATTTCCGAAGAACGGTCGAGGCCCGAAACATCAGCTTTCCTGCTCCCTGGATGCTGTTTGGCCTGCTGTGTTCATCCAGCTCCACACCTTGTTATCTTGAATTCTCCAGCATCTGCAGTTCCTATTATCTCTTATAATTATAAGGTTTACGTTGTCAAATTGTGCTGCACATAAAGTTATCATAGACTCATACAGTACAGAAGAGGCCCTTTGGCCCATCATGTTTGTGCTGCCGTAGGTACACTAAACCTATACCAGCCCCACTTTCCTGCACAGGCAAATAGCCTTGAATGTTGTGACATTTCAAGAGCTCATCCAAATACTTTTTAAAGTCTGTGAGGTTTCCTGCACAAACACCCCACCCACAGAGTGCGTTCCAGACTCCCACCATCCTCGAAGTGAAAAATGTTTTCCTCAAATCCCCTCTAAGTGCCCTGCCTTCCACCTTAAAATTACAGCTCTTAGTGCTGGAATTTGTACGCATGATTGAAATGTTGTTACGTTGATTTTTTGAAAGTGCCAATTGCTGTATGTTGGGTGAAGGAGGAGAAATACACATTTCACATTTGGGTTCCAGTGAGCCTGGAATGAGCAGGATCCAGAATCCAAAATGGATGGTGATTGGCCAGAGAGCAAGAAGGACAAATAAGGCTGAGGGTGAACTGGCGTCAGGAAGCCAGAAATATTTGTGTCACTAGTCAAGGGCTGTAAATTTTGGGTGTAAGTTCAAGTTAATTTGCGGTAGGGGAGCCATAAAATCTCTTGCCTTTGATCAGGACTTTCGCATATTTGGGGAAAATGATTAGTTCTTTTGATAGACAGATGCATAAATGGGCAGGGAGCAGAGGGATCCAGATCCTTGGAAAATAGGCAACAGGTTTAGATAGAGGATCTGGATCAGCACAGGCTTGGAGGGCTGAAGGGCCTGTTCCTGTGCTGTAATTTTCTTTGTTCTTTGTTCTGATAGGCAAATTGGACTGAAAGTTACAAGGGCTACTTACACAGAGAGGATAAGATAGGACACTTGCTGGGGTCTTTACACAATGCAGGGAAGACCACATTTCAAAAGGACAATTGATAAAGAGGTCTTTTGCAGGGGGAGACAGTTGGGATTTTGTAGTGGGCTCATGCCAGGGTATTACCAATTCAGGAGCAGCCATGTCATCTGCAAACTTACCAACCATTCACATCTAAATCATTGATATAAATGATGAAAAACAGTGTGCCCAGCACTGATTCCTGTTGCACACAGCTGTTCACATACCTGCAGTCTGCACAGAAACCCTCTACCAGTTCCCTGTTGACGGTTTGGAGCTTGGTCTCTAAGTGTATGCACTTAGTGTGCCATCTGCATACGGCCAAACATGGGGTGACCCTCTTTCTGGGTTAGAGGTGGCACAAATTACTCAGTTGCCCGCTCAGCCTGGAGAGAAGCTCCACTCCAGTGTGGAACTTTGTGGGTATGGGATGGCATGCTGTGTGATGAAAGATGAACAAGAGCGTTTACGAGATGACACAGACTTACTTGGCCCCATTCTTCACACACATGTATTGAGTCTGTGGTGGATCTGTTGGCGAATATCACAGATTGCATGTTGCCCCGAAGCAGGCAGAGAATGGTCTGTGGGCAGCCATGTTTGAAGAGGATGTTGCTTCATCCGTTCTGGCTGACAAAGTCAAAGGTCTTTGTGAGGTCGGAGAATGCCAAGTATTAAAGGTTTTGATGCTGTCTGCACTTTTTTAGAAATTATCTTGCTCTGAAGATCATGTTCACTGTATATTTAAATGGATAGAATGCTCATTGTAAATCCCAGAGGAAATCATTAGTCACTGGGAGGAAACAACTGAGGAAGAATTTGACACCAGACTTCCATGTAGCAGAAACCCCTATGTTGTGACTGCAATTGGTATTAATTCCTTTCCTGAAGATGGTCACACTTGTGGCATCTTGGAGCTGCGCTGCTATGCTCTTCTTCCTAATAAGAAGGATGAGATCATGCATTCTTCTTAAGATTTCAGTATTTCAGCAGAGATTCTGGCCTCTTTGACAGGTTTGTTGAGGCTTGGCTCTAGGATGGACTGTGCAGTGTCCTGCCACAATAGTGTTGTGCTGAGAGGACGGGGTGTTGCTGCAGGGAGCGTGCTGCAGGATGTAGGGAAGGCAGCCATGGTGAGGCCTGAGTCTCAGTTGAGAACATCTCAAATGCAAGGCTTTTCTGGATGGGAAACACTGCCAAAACTCAATGGAATGGAATCAGACAAATGAAGGCTGAGGTCCAACAAGAAAAAAAACTCCATTAACTAAAGGATAGGTGAAAAATGTGCAGGAAAACCAGCAACTCAGCAACTGTCAGGATGTGCTTGGAGATTTTAGCCCAGTCAAAGGCATCAATAGGCCAGTTGGTAGCCCTACTGAGAGCTAAGAACAGTGTAATACCCACCAAGGACAGAGAGACAATCCACATTCATTGAAAGGAGTATTTTGAGTTTTGGCAGGGTTTCCAGTTTGAGAAAGCCTTGCATTTGTGATTTTATAACTTGGGGATCTCCTGATAAATGCTTTTTGCTCGAACACATTGGATCTAACACACCCTGTAATTTGCCCCTTTTAAAGGAGATATAGCAGCAGCAACCTTTCCATGTGATGAGGGACAGGCTCACTCTGACGACACATACAACAGGTCCCCTTGATGCTGGCTGCCCTCCTGCCTGTTCAACGAAGCCAGTTGACTGGAGCTGCCATTTCCAACTCATGATGGAAGTGCTCCCTGAAAGAGCTGCCAGCAATATCTGATTGATGTGCGGTGCTGGAGTCCCAACAGTATTACCCAAAGTGAAGGCCAGGGTTGTAACCACAAGGTGAGCCCCATGTCGTGCTAGGCCATTACTGAGCTCGGATCCATTGAAAACCTGGTGATTTACTAGCAATGCTTAATAGATGAGAAAAGTAGATGATTTGTTGATGGGAAGAAAAAAAGAATGCAGGAAATGCAGGAGACGCGATCAAGGGCGTTCTTGATCATTTCGAGGGGAAAGTCCGCGTCTCCCGCATTTCCCGCAACACATTCCTCACACCCCGCCCCCACCACAACCACCCCAAGAAGATCCCCCTCGTTCTGACATACCACCCCACCAACCTCCAGATTCAATTGCATCATCTTCCGACACTTCCACCATCTACAATCCGACCCCACCACCCAAGACATTTTTCCATCCCCACCCTTGTCTGCCTTCTGGAGAGACCACTCTCTCCATGACTCCCTTGTCCGCTCCACACTCCCCTCCAACCCCACCACACCCGGCACCTACCCCTGCAACCGCTGGAAATGCTACGCTTGCCCCCACACCTCCTCCCTCACCCCTATCCCAGACCCCAAGATGACTTTCCATATTAAGCAGAGGTTCACCTGCACATCTGCCAATGTGGTATACTATATCCATTGCACCCGGTGTGGCTTTCTCTACATTGGGGAAACCAAGCGGAGGCTTGGGGACCGCTTTGCAGAACACCTCGGTTCGCAATAAACAACTGCACCTCCCAGTTGCGAACCATTTCCACTCCCCCTCCCATTCCTCAGATGCCATGTCCATCATGGGCCTCCTGCAGTGCCACAATGATGCCACCCAAAGGTTGCAGGAACAGCAACTCATATTCGGCTTGGGAACCCTGCAGCCCAATGGTATCAATGTGGACTTCACAAGCTTCAAAATCTCTTCTTCGCTCACTGCATCCCAAAACCAGCCCAGCTCATCCCCTCCCCCCACTGCATCCCAAAACCAGCCCAGCCTGTCTCCGCTTCCCTAACCTGTTCTTCCTCTCACCCATCCCTTCCTCCCACCTCAAGCTGCACCTCCATTTCCTACCTACTACCTCATCCCGCCTCCTTGACCTGTCCGTCTTCCCTGGACTGACCTATCCCCTCCCTACCTCCCCACCTATACTCTCCTCTCCACCTATCTTCTTTTCTCTCCATCTTCGGTCCACCTCCCCCTCTCTCCCTATTTATTCCAGAACCCTCTCCCCATCCCCCTCTCTGATGAAGGGTCTAGGCCCGAAACGTCAGCTTTTGTGGTCCTGAGATGTTGCTTGGCCTGTTGTGTTCATCCAGCCCCAAATTTTGTTATCTTGGATTCTCCAGCATCTGCAGTTCCCATTATCATATGAGAATATGTGCTTTGTTAAGAGAGCGGCTGATTATTATTTCAATGAAGAAAATCTACGGAAAGCTGCAGTACAGAAGGATTCGGGGCTTCTCATGCATTAATCACAAAAGCCAGCATCCGGGTTCACCAGGTAATAAGGAATGAAAATGAAGTGTTGTCCTTTAATTCAAAGTGAATGGAGTTTATCGATCAGGAAGTCTTTCTGAAACTTACACGTCACTATTAGAGCCATAGCTGGAACACTCTTTTTTCGATACATTTGTGGGATGTGGGCATCGCTGGCTGGCTAGCATTTGTTGCCCATCGCCAGTTGTCCTCGAGTGGTGATGAGCTGCCTTCTTGAACTGATGCAGTCCTCCTGCTGTGGGTTGACCCGTAACGCTATTAGGGATAGAATCCCAGGATTTTGACCCAGTGATAGTGAAGGAACGGCAATACATTTCCAACTCAGGGTGGAGAGTGACTTGGAGGGGTCTTGGAGGTGGTGGTGTTCCCATATGTCTGCTGCCCTTGTCCTTCCAGATGGAAGTGGTTTGGGGTTTGGAAGGCCCTGTCTGAGGATCTTTGGTGAATTTCTGCAGGTCATCTTATAGATAGTACACACTGCTGCTACTGAGTGTCGGTGGTGGAGGGAATGAATGCTTATGGGTGTAATGCCAATAAAGCCGGCTGCTTTTTCCTGGATGATGTCAAAGTTCTTGAGTGTTGTTGGGGCTGCACTCATCCAAGCAAGTGGGGAATATTCCATCACATTCCTGACTTGTGCCTTGTAGATGGTGGACAGGGTTTGAGGAGTCAGGAGGTGAATTACTTGCAATAACATGGTGGGTTTTGATGTTTTCCTGAATCCAGAGCTGTCCAGAGGCAGTCTCCTGCCCCAGTCCAATTAACACTAATGTGTATTCAATACAATGGGTTCTGAAGCTTCTGGAAGCACGGTCATGTGATCAAACGCAGACACTTTATGAATTCACCAAGACTGCCCACTTTTAAAAGAAATGGAGTTTAAACACAACAATATACGGTCCCTCCACATTGTTTTTTTTTAAGAAGAAAAAAAAATCGGAGTCTCAGTCTCCCCACGCGAGGGACTCACTCTGGCCGATCTGGTCAGAGTCCATGTACTGTGCATGTTTAAATAAGGGATGACTTGGTGACAGGGTACCCGCCTCCATGGAGTTATTTCATCCTGTGTTATGGCTTTAACACCTTACTTGAATGACTCTCTGGTGTCACTCCTGACATGCCTTCATTGAGACAGAGTTGATCTCCTGACTTGATGGTAATGGTATGGGCTATGATATTCCAGAATGAGAAGATGGGCTTTGTCTCAATAATGACAATGTCCTGGTCACTCTGACTGATCAGTCATGGACAGATACATCTGAGGAAGCTAGTTTGTTGAAGATGAAGTCAAGTAAGTCTCTGTTTTCCTATTGGTTGCCTCACTATCTGTGCAGATCCAGTCTTGCAGCAAGAACCTTGCGTTCTCAGCCAGCCATTACACTGCAGAGTCACTCTTGATGATGGACATTGAAGACCCCCACCCTTTCCCCCCCAGAGTACATTCTGTGCCCTTGTCACTTTCAGCCTTTCCACCAAATGTTATTCAATGTAAACATGCATTGATTCATCAGTTGAGCAAGAGGTCGGAATGTTCATCTTCATCAGGTTGCGTTGCCTACCTTGGACCTGATGCCGTGAGTTGTAGATTAGGAGTCTTATGAAGGCAAAACGAGATATAGATGGTAGGTTTGTAATTCCTGAATTGCAGTCGGGAGCCAGGCAGAATTTTATTATAATTAACAATGGCTTAGAACATAGAACATAGAACACAGAAAAGTACAGCACAGTACAGGCCCTTCAGCCCACGGTGTTGTGCCGTGGAATAATCCTAATCCAAAAGTAAAATAACCTAACCTACATTCCTCTCAATTTACTGCTGTCCATGTGCATGTCCAGCAGTTGCTTAAATGTCACTAATGACTCCGCTTCCACGACAACCACTGGTAAACTATTCCATGTGTTCACAACTCTCTGGGTGAAGAACCTCCCTCTGACAGCTCCTCTATACCTTCCTCCTAATACCTTAAAACTATGACCCCTCATGGCAGTCAATCCTGCCCTGGGGAAAAGCTTCTGGCTATCGACTCTATCCATGCCTCTCATTACCTTGTACACCTCGATCAGGTCACCTCTCTTCCTCCTTCTCTCCAGAGAGAAAAGTCCAAGCTCATCCTCATTATTAGACAAACCTTTTTGCCCACCAACTGCAATAGTGGGATTCAAGCTCATGTCCCAATCAATTAGTCCAGTGTTTTCCAACGACTCCATTATGCCCCCTGTCAACTTGACTTTTCCTCAATTCCAATGTCGGCCCTTCAAAACCAGCATTTTTCTCCCAATGTATTCACGAGGTTTTGCTGTTTTTTTTATGTGCTCCAGAATTTAAATATATTCACCATTTATTATATTACGGTCATTAATCTCGACGTGTTTCCCCAATTTTATTGCTCTGCTGTATTCTGGCTTTTTCTCTCATCCTACATTCCAAACGGAGAAATTTCCTTTGGGAGCTTTACTTGTTTCTTTTCCTTTGTTCTTTCAGTGCGATGTGGGTGTAAGTACAGAGCAGATTTCCCCACTGGACATCAGCAAACCACCACCACCTTTCGCTGACTTCTGAAGTGAGACCAAGAAAGAATTGGTCTTCAAGTCCCTATTAGTGTAGCATGTAGGGTCTTAATAAAGCGAGCTCAGCTCAGCCCCTCTAAACATCACTCAGCTCATGAAAATGAAGACAGGCTGAAAGCTGACAGAAGGTGGTGAGGAGGTCTGCCGGCATATTGCTCCCTGGGCAATCGAACCTGTTAAATTCTGTTCTCAGCTTCCAATCCTGCCATTCACTTAATCTGTCAATACAACTTGAAAACATTCTACTCACATCAACATTGTTCATTGCGTCACAATGTAATACTGGCAGCAAACTTGAATGTAAAACTCTGAATTGTCATTCTGAGTCATTCATAAATATCACACAAAGTTAAGGGACTGAAACAGATTCAGCAGAGAAACCATTCAGCACATTCAAATTCTAACCAACAGTAAATGTCACCGTTCCTTCAGTGTCGCTGGGTAAAAATCCTCAAACTGTCTCCGCTCCCAGGGCATTGTGGGTCAACCCACAGCAGGAGGACTGCATCAGTTCACATTGCCAGCTCATTACCACTTTCTGAAGGGCAACCAGGGGTGGGGCAATAAATGCTGAAGAACCAGCAATGCCCACATTCCACAAAAAATACACATGCATACTTTCTCTCTCACACACTTACTCTCAGTCTTACAGACACATTTACTCTCAATCTCACACACACGCACACAGAGACATACAGAAACACAGATAGGCGTTAATTTCCTCAAACCCTCTCCCACTGCCAAACCGTACCATTGGTGATTCCATTGGGAGAAACTCCAAGGAGTTTTACTCCCAGTGCGGAACTGATGGAAATGACAACAATTACACAAAGATCAGAACAATATAAACAAATAACTGGCAAAAGAAATGAAGCATGTTTGGAAATTGTGGTTGGTGGTTATAACAAACAAAATTAACAAATGTTCACAATACTGGGAAGTTGCCTGCATTGTAACACTTCATTTCTCTACTTCACACAGCACCAGTTCCATGGCAGAATCAGAAATCCCTCAGACAGGGCTGTCTTGATGCAAAGATCTCAGGCTGTAGGAAGCAAACATGCCCTGACATCATCTTCACAATGTTTCCCAAAGAGAGAAAATGGCAGTGGCTAGTATGTGATGGTACGCTCGGGGTTTCTGAAATCATTCACTGACACCAATCCTCCTTAGTCTAGGGGCTTATCTACTTGTCAATGAGGCAGGATAAACCAGGATAAATATTGACATGAGACAATCATGAAAATCCAATTTGATTGATTCATTCATATCCTTTATGGAAGGAAATCTGTTGTCACTAGCTGCTCTAACATGTAACTCCAGATCCTCAGCAATCTGTTTGGCCAAGAATTGTCTTCAACTTTGCAAACCACTTGATCCAAGGGAAATAGTATCAGAGATAATGGGAACTGCAGATGCTGGAGAATTCCAAGATAATAAAATGTGAGGCTGGATGAACACAGCAGGCCAAGCAGCATCTCAGGAGCACAAAAGCTGACGTTTCGGGCCTAGACCCTTCATCAGAGAGGGGGATGGGGGGAGGGAGCTGGAATAAATAGGGAGAGAGGGGGAGGCGGACCGAAGATGGAGAGTAAAGAAGATAGGTGGAGAGAGTGTAGGTGGGGAGGTAGGGAGGGGATAGGTCAGTCCGGGGAAGACGGACAGGTCAAGGAGGTGGGATGAGGTTAGTAGGTAGCGGGGGGTGCGGCTTGGGGTGGGAGGAAGGGATGGGTGAGAGGAAGAACCGGTTAGGGAGGCAGAGACAGGTTGGACTGGTTTTGGGATGCAGTGGGTGGGGGGGAAGAGCTGGGCTGGTTGTGTGGTGCAGTGGGGGGAGGGGTCGGACTGGGCTGGTTGAGGGATGCAGTAGGGGAAGGGGAGATTTTGAAACTGGTGAAGTCCACATTGATACCATATGGCTGCAGGGTTCCCAGGCGGGATATGAGTTGCTGTTCCTGCAACCTTCGGGTGGCATCATTGTGGCAGTGCAGGAGGCCCATGATGGACATGTCATCAAGAGAATGGGAGGGGGAGTGGAAATGGTTTGCGACTGGGAGGTGCAGTTGTTTTTTGCGAACTGAACGGAGGTGTTCTGCAAAGCGGTCCCCAAGCCTCCGCTTGGTTTCCCCAATGTAGAGGAAGCCGCACCGGGTACACGACAATATACGGGTCCTCCACATTGGTTTTATTTTGGATTAAAAAGACACAGGAGTCTCAGAGTCTCCCCACGCGACGGACTCACTCTGGCCGAGCTGGTCAGTGTCCATGAATGGTGCAGGTTTAAATAAGGGATGACTTGGTGACAGGGTACCAGCCTCCATGGAGTTATTTCATCCTGTCTTATGGATTTAACACCTTACTTTAATGACTGTCTGCTGTCACTCCTGTTTTGCCCTCATGCCCTCTTCATTCAACCAGAGTTGATCTCCTGACTCGATGCTAATGGTGTGGGCTATGACACTACAGAATGAGAAGATGGGCTTTGTCCCCATAATGACAATGTAGTGGTCACTCCGACTGATCAGTCATGGACAGATATGTCTGAGGAAGCTAGTTTGTTGCAGATGAAGTCAATAAGTCTCTGTTTTCCTGTTGATTGCTTCACTATCTGTGCAAATCCAGTCTCACAGCAAGAAATTTGAGTTCTCAGCCAGCCATTACACTGCAGAGTCACTCTTGATGATGGACATTGAAGACCCCCACTCTTTGCCCCCCAGAGTACATTCTGTTCCCTTGTCACTTTTAGCCTCTCCACCAAATGTTATTCAATGTAAACATGCATTGCTTCATCAGTTGAGCAAGAGTTGGGAATGTTCACCTTCGTGAGGTTGCATTGCCTACCTTGGGCCTGATGCCATGAGTTGTAAATTTGGAGTCTTATGAAGGGAAGATCACGTATAGATGGTAGATTTGTAATCCCTGAACTGCAGTCGGGAGCCAGCAGGATTTTATTATAAGTAACAATGGCTTCATCCTCGTTATTAGACAAGCCTTTATGTCCATCAACTTCAACGGTGGGATTCAAGCTCATGTCCCAGTCAATTAGTCCAGTGTTTTCCAACGACTCCTTTATACCCCCTGTCAACTTGACTTTTCCCAAATTCCATAATCAGCCCTGCAAATCTAACTTTTTTGTCCCAATGCATTCAGGAGGTTTTGCTGATTTAAATGTGCTCCAGATTTAAATGTATTCACCGCTCATTATATTATGGTCATAAATCTCTATGTGTTTCCCCAATTTTATTGCTCTGCTGTATTCTGGCTTTTTCTCTGATACTACATTCCCAATGAAGAACACTCCTTTGGGACTTTTACTACTTTCCTTTCCTTTGTTCTTTGAGTGGGATGTGGGTGTAAGTACAGTGCATTGCCGATCCCTAATTGCCCCAGAGCAGGTGAGGTACCTGCTCCTTTCAACTGATGCAGTCCATGAGATGTAACCATGCCCACAGTGTGATTCGTATTGGTGTGCCAGTCTCAGAATCTATTGAGTGAAGGAGCAGTGACACAGTTCCAAAATAAAACATTTCCAGAGAATCTCAGCAGGTCTGTCAGTATCTGTGGAGAGAGAGTGAAACAAGGTTAATGCTTTGATTCTGGTGTGAGCCTTCTTCAGAACTAGAAACATGGGTTTGTTTCGAGGAGAAAAGGTGGAGCTTCTGTGTCCACTGTTGCCTTTGACATAGCGCAGGCAGTGAGTTTGGAAGAAGCTGTGGGAAGAAACTTGTTGCAATAGAAAGGAGCTCTACTGCCAATTGTAGGAGGGCCACTTCTTTATCCCCATTACCTCGCTCTCTGTCCAATTAATAGCTGGGTCATTGAAATCCTCTAGAATCATGCGTTAATCTTTTCAAGTTCATTTCCTAATTTTGTGCAGGTTTCCTTCTCCACGATTATCCCAGTCTTAAACCGGCTGATTGAAGTCATTGGGAGTTGGTGGTGTACAGTAGATGTTATTGGGCTTGTGATCCAGGCACCAGGCTCAATGTTTTGAGGACATGAGGTCAATTCCCACCCCAGCAGCAGATGGAATTTGTGTTCAATGAGTCAATAACATTGGGAATGGAATGTTAGTGTTTGGAAGTAATCTCAGATTATTGACTTGTTAGGAAATGCCCATCTTGGGAAGGAAATTTGTCTGCGGCTGAGGGCAGACTGTGTTGGGCGAGACATTCTGTTCTGTGTGCGTCCCATGCAGAAAGGTGACCAGTACGGGTGCTGTCTCTGTCTAACCCAGGGCCAGAGTAGACGTTCCCACCGGACATCAACAAACCACCACCACCCTTTCGCTGACTTCAGAAGTGAGACCAAGGAAGAACTGGACTTCAAGTCCCTCTTAGTGTAGCATGTGGGTCTTAATGGAGCGAGATCAGCTCAGCCTCTCTAAACCTCACCCAGCTGATGAAAATACAGATTGGCTGAATGCTGGCAGAAGGTGTTGGGGAAGTCTGCTGGCATATCCCACCCTGGGCAATCGAACCTGTTAAATTCTGTTTTCAGCCACCAGTCATGCCACTCACTTAATCAGTCAATACCACTTGAGCTTCATCGGAGGCTCACTGATGATGTTACCTAGAATGGTGACGAAACGTCTGAAAACTAACCTTCCAGCTCAGCGAGCAAACTCACATCCAGAACCTCAACCTGAGCTATAAATCTTCTCAAAACTCACTCACCACTTGAATATATTCTCCTCTCATCAACATTATTCATTGAGTCACAATGTAATATTGGTAGCAAACCAGAATATATGACTCTCATTTTTCATTCCAAGTCATTTATAAATATCACACAAAGTTAAGGGACTGAAACAGATTCCTCAGAGAAACCATTCAGCACATTCAAATTCTAGCCAATAGTAAATATCACCGTTCCTTCAGTGTTGCTGGGTAATAATCCTCAAACTCCCTCCACAACCAGGGCATTGTGGGTCAGCCCACAGCACGAGGACTGCAGCAGTTCACAATCCCAGCTCATCGCCACCTTCTGAAGGGCAATTGGGTGTGGGCAATAAATGCTGACCCACCAGCAATGCCCACATTCCACAAAAGCATAAATATAAAAAACACACATGCGGACATTCTCTCTCACACACTTACTCCCAATTTAACATACACATTCACTCTCAATCTCTCACACATCCACACAGAGACATACAGACACACACATGGACTCCTGGAGTAAACAGACTAAATATTGAGTATTCCCATTGTCCATCTCCTACTCCCCAGCAAATTCCTGACTCAGATCGACTCCCGTAACCCTCTTTGTTCAGATGAAGGATCCAATTTTTTCCACATAACATAGAGGTATTAGTTTCCTCAATCCCTTTCCCACTGCCAAACCATACTATCGGTGATTCCACTGGGAGAAGCCACAAGGACTTTTGCTCCCAATGGGGAACTGATAAAAATGATAAACATTGTCCAAAGATCAGAAAAATATAAACAAAGAACTGACAATAGATTTGGAGCATGTTTGGAAATTGTGGTTGGTGGTTATAACAAACAAAGTTAACAAATGTTCACAATAGTGGGAAGTTGCCTGCATTGTAACACTTCATTTCCCCACTTCACGCAGCACCAGCTCCGTGGCAGAATCAGAAATCCCTCAGACAGGGCTGTCTTGATGCAAAGATCTCAGGCTGTAGGAAGCAAACATGCCCTGACATCATCTTCACAATGTTTCCCAAAGAGAGAAAATGGCGTTGGCTAGTATGTGATATTACGCTCGGGGTTTCTGAAATCATTCACTGACACCAATCCTCCTTAGTCTAGGGGCTTATCTACTTGCCAATGAGGCAGGATAAACCAGGATAAATATTGACATGAGACGACCATGAAAATCCCATCTGATTGATTCATTCATATCCTTTATGGAAGGAAATCTGTTGTCACTAGCTGCTCTGGCTGGCATGTAACTCCAGATCCTCAGCAATATGTTTGATCAAGAATTGTCCTCAACTTAGTAAGCCACTTGATCCAAGGGAAATAGTGATGGGCAACAGATGATATGCTTGACAGTGATGCTTACAGTCCATGAAAAAGTACAAAGAAAAATTAAACTTGTGCTGTTGTAACTAAGCCAGATATTGTGGGAGTCCATGTGTGTGTCTGCATGCCTCTGTGTGTGTGTGCGAGGGATTGAGAGTGAATGTGACTGTGAGATTGGGAGTAATTGTGTGAGAGAGAAAGTGTGCATGCGTATGTTTTTATTTATTCTTTTGTGGAATGTGGGCATTGTTGGTTGATCAGCATTTATTCCTCATCCCGAGTTGCCCCAAGACGATGGTGATGAGCTTGCATTTTGAATTGCTGCAGTCCCCCTGCTGTGGGTTGACCCAAAAGTCGTGAACGGAGGTCAGGGCAGTTGAATGTTCCTCCTGCAGAATGTGGGAGGTAAGGGCCACCGTTCCTGCTGACTACACCTGCGGGAAGTGCACCCAACTCCAGCTCCTTGAAAACCGTGTTAGGGAACTGGAGCTGGAGTTGGATGAACTTTGGATTATTTGGGAGGCAGAGGGGGTTATTGAGAGGAGTTACAGGGATGTAGACACTCCTCAGGTACAAGAGGAAGGCAGATGGGTTACGGTCAGGGGACGGAAAGGGAACCGGCAGGCAGTGCAGGGATCTCCTGTGGCCATTCCCCTCAACAATAAGTTTACCGTTTTGGATACTGTTGAGGGGGACAACTTACCAGGGGAATGCAGTGGGGCGCAGGTCTCTGGCACAGAATCTGTCCCTGCTGCTCAGAAGGGAAGGGGGAAGAGGAGCAGAGCAGTAGCCATTGGGGACTCCATAGCTGTGGGGACAGATAGGAGGTTCTGTGGGGACAAGAAAGACTCACGGCTGGTGTGTTGCCTCCCAGGTGCCAGGGTGCATGATGTCTGTGATCGTGTTTTTGGGATCCTTAAGGGGGAGGGGAAGCAGCCCCAAGTCGTGGTCCACATAGGCACCAACGGCATAGGTAGGAAGGGAGATGGGGATTTAAGGAAGAAATTCAGGGAGCTAGGATGGAAGCTTAGAGCTAGGACGAACAGAGTTGTTGTCTCTGATTTGTTGTCCGTGCCACCTGCTAGTGAGGCGAGGAATAGGGAGAGAGAGGAGTTGAACACGTGGCTACAGGGATAGTGCAGGAGGGAGGGTTTTGGATTCTTGTATAATTGGGGCTCTTTCTGGGGTAGTTGGGACCTCTACAAGCAAGATGGTCTTCACCTGAACCAGACAGGTACCGATATCCTGGGGGGGAATTCGCTAAGGCTATTCGAGTGGGTTTAAACTAATTCAGCAGGGGGATGGGAACCAAAATTGTAGTTCGAGTAGAGAAAATGTTGAGTGTAGGGAGGTCCAAAATAAAGTTTCAGGGATGCAAGATGGCACCGGCAAGCAAGAAGTTGGTTTGAAGTGTGTCTACTTCAACGCCAGGAACATCCGAAATAAGGTGGTGGAACTTGCAGCATGGGTTGGGACCTGGGACTTCGATGTTGTGGCAATTTCGGAGACATGGATAGGGCAGGGACAGGAATGGTTGTTGCAGGTTCCGGGAATAAGATGTTTCAGTAAGAACAGAGAAGATGGTAAAAGAGGGGGAGGTGTGGCTTTGTTGGTCAAGGACAGTATTACAGTGCAGAAAGGATGTTTGGGGACTCGTCAACTGAGGTAGTATGGGCTGAGGGCAGAAACGGAAAAGGAGAGGTCACCCTGTTGGGAGTTTTCTATAGGCCTCTGAATAGTTCCAGATATGCAGAGGAAAGGATAGCAAAGATGATTCTCGATAGGAGTGAGAGAGACAGGGTAGATGTCATGGGAGACTTCAACTTTCCAAATATTGACTGGGAGCACTATAGTTCGAGTGCTATAGATGGGTCAGTTTTTGTCCAGTGTGTGCAGGAGGGCTTCCTGACACAGTATGTAGACAGGCCAACAAGGGGCGAAGCCACATTAGATTTGGTACTGGGTAATGAGCCCAGCCAGGTGTTAGATTTGAAAGTAGGTGAGCACTTTGGTGATAGCGATCACAAATCTGTTATGTTTACTTTAGTGATGGAAAAGGATAGGAGTATGCCACTGGGCAAGAGTTATAGCTGGGGGAAAGGCAATTATGATGAGACTAGGCAAGAATTAGGGAGCATAGGATGGGAAAGGAAACTGCAGGGGATGGGCACATTAGAAATGTGGAGCTTATTCAAGGAAAAGCTTCTGAGCGTCCTAGATAAGCATATACCAGTCAGGCAAGGAGGAAGCTGTAGAGCGCAGGAACCGCGGTTTATGAAGAAAGTGGAATGTCTGGTCAAGAGGAAGAAGAAGGCTTATGTTAGGAAGAGATGTGAAGGCTCAGTTAGGGCGCTTGAGGGTTACAAGGTAGCCAGGAAAGAACTAAAGAGAGAGCTCAGAAGAGCCAGGAGGAGACATGAGAAGTTGTTGGCGGATAGGATCAGGGTAAACCCTAAGGCTTTCTATAGGTATTTAAGGAATAAAAGAATGACGAGAGTAAGATTAGGGCCAATCAAGGATAGTAGTGGGAAGTTGTGTGTGGAGTCAGAGGAGATAGGGGAAGCACTAAATGAATATTTTTCGACAGCATTCACTCTAGAAAACAACAATGTTGTCAAGGAGAATACTGAGATACAGGGTACTAGACTAGTTGGGATTGAGGTTCGCAAGGAAGAGGTATTAGAAATCCTACAGAGTGTGAAAATAGGTAAGTCCCCTGGGCTGGTTGGGAATTGCCCTAGGATCCTCTGGGAAGCCAGGGAGGAGATTGCCGAGCCTTTGGCATTGATCTTTAACTCATCATTGTCTACAGGAATAGTGCCAGAAGACTGGAGGATGGCAAATGTGGTTCCCCTGTTGAAGAAGGGGAGTAGAGGCAACCCTGGTAATTATAGACCAGTGAGCCTTACCTCAGTTGTTGGCAAAGTGTTGGAAAAGGTTATAAGAGATAGGATTTATACTCATCTATAAAAGAATAATTTGATTAGGGATAGTCAGCACAGTTTTGTGAAGGGTAGGTCGTGCCTCTCAAACCTTAAAGTTCTTTGAGAAGGTAACCAAACAGGTAGATGAGAGTAAACCGTTGATGTGGTGTATATGGATTTCAGCAAGGTGTTTGATAAGGTTCCCGACAGTAGGCTATTGTACAAAATGCGGAGGAATGGAATTGTGGGAGATATAGCAGTTTGGATCGGAAATTGGCTCGCTGAAAGAAAGCAGAGGGTGGTGGTTTGATGGGAAATGCTCATTCTGGAGACCAGTTACTAGTGGTGTACCACAAGGGTCGGTGTTGGGTCCACTGCTGTTTGTCATTTTTATAAATGACCTGGATGAGGGCGTAGAATGATGGGTTAGTAAATTTGCAGATGACACTAAGGTCGGTGGAGTTGTGGATAGTGAGGAAGGATGCTGTAGGCTACAGAGAGGCATAAATAAGCTGCAGCGCTGGGCTGAGAGGTGGCAAATGCAGTTTAATGCAGACAAGTGTGAGGTGATGCACTTTGGTAGAAGTAACCAGAAGGCAAAGTACTGGGCTAATGGTAAGATTCTTGGTAGTGTAGATAAGCAGAGAGATCTCGGTGTCCATGTACACAGATCCTTGAAAGTTGCCACCCAGGTTGACAGGGCTGTTAAGAAGGCATACAATGTTTTAGCTTTTATTGATAGATGGATTGAGTTCCGGAACCAAGAGGTTATGCTGCAGCTGTACAAAACTCTGGTGAGGCCGCACTTGGTGTATTGCCTACAGTTCTGGTCACCGCATTATAAGAAGGATGTGGAAGCTTTGGAAAGCATGCAGAGGAGATTTACTAGGATGTTGCCTTTATGGAGGGAAGTTCTTATGAGGAAAGGCTGAGGGACTTGAGGCTGTTTTCATTAGAGAGAAGAAGGTTGAGAGGTGACTTAATTGAGACGTATAAAATAATCAGAAGGTTAGATTGGGTGGATAGGGGGAGCCTTTATCCTAGGATGATGACAGTGAGCACGTGGAGGCATAGCTTTAAATTGAGGGGTGAAAGATATCAGACAGATGTCAGAGGTAGTTTCTTTACTCAGAGAGTAGTAAGGGAATGGAACGCTTTGCCTGCAAAGATAGTAGATTCGCCAACTTTTAGTACATTTAAGTCGTCATTGGACAAGCATATGGACGTACATGGAATAGTGTAGGTTCAATGGGCTTCAGATTGGTATGACAGGTCAGCACAACATTGAGGGCTGAAGGGCCTGTACTGTGCTGTAATGTTCTATGTTCTATGTTCCTATGAGTGGAGGAAGTTCCAGAATTTTGACCCAGTGACACTGAAGGAACGGTGATAAATTTCCAAGTTAGGATGTCGAGTGGCTTGGAAGGGTTCTTGCAGTTGTCGGTGGTGGTATTCCCATGGATCTCCTGTCCTTGCCCATCCAAATGGATGTGGTTGTGGGTTTGGAATGTGCTGTCTGAGGATCTTTGGTGAATTTCTGCAGAGCATCTTGTAGATAGTACACAATGCTGCTACTAAGCGTCGGTGGTAGTGAATTTTTGTGGATGTAGTGCCAATCAAGCGGGGGCTGCTTTGTCCTGGATGGTTGTAATCTTCTGGGTTGTTGTTTGGGCTACACTCATCCAGGCAAGGGAGGAGTATTCCATCACATTCCTAACTTGTCCCTTGTGGATGGTGGTTCGACTTTGAGGAGTCAGGAGTTGAATTACTCGCCGCAGTATTCCCAGCTTCTGGTCTGCTCTCGTAGCCACTGCATTTATGTGGTGAGTCCAGGTGATTTTCTGGTGAATGGTAACCCCCAGGATATTGATAGTCGGGGATTCAGTGATGGTCACAGGATTGAATTTCAAAGGTTGGTGGTCAGATTGTTTCTTATTGGTGTTGGTCATAGCCTGGCATTTATGTGGCGCGAGTGTCCCTTTCCACTTGTCAGCCCAAGCCTGGATATCGTCCAGAACATGTTACATGTGAACACGGACTGCTTGAGTATTTGAGGAGTCACAAATGGTGCTGAACATTGTACAATCATCAGCGAACATCCCCACTTCTTACCTGATGATGCAGGGAAGGTCATTGATGAAACAGCTGAGGAAGGTTGGGCCAAGGATAGTGCCCTGAGGAACTGTGAACATTGTGGTGTCCTGGTGTAAAGAAAGATCTTCTGGCAGTGGAGGCAATCCAGAAAAGTTTCATTGGGATGAATCTGGATATGAAGGGATGCAGCAAGTGTTGGTTGCTGGAAGAAATCCAGATCAGAGTAAATGATCTGGAATCTGAGCTTAAAACTTTGCGGTACATCCGGGACGGGGACAGTTTCCTGGACACTTTGTTTCAGGAGGCAGACACACCCGGTGGATTAAGTCATTCAAATTCAAAAAGTGTTCAGGGTCAAGGTGTGACTGTAAGTGAGGCAGCTAGGGGGCACATGGAGCAGAAGGCCATTCAAGATGGGGGAGCAAAAGGACAGGTAGTTGTTATAGGGGACAGATAGTATCCTATGCAAGCCGGTCGGGAGTCCCGCATGGTGTGTTGCCTGCCCGGTGCCAGGGTGCGGGACATCGCCGACTGGCTTGAAAGGATATTGGAGCGGGAGGGGGACGATCCAGTTGCTGTGGTCCACATTGGGACTAACAACATGGGCAAAGCTAGGGTAGAGGACCTGTTCAGGGATTATCAAGCACTAGGAAAGAAATCAAAGTACAGGTCCTCAAGGGTCATAATCTCCGGATTACTGCCTGAGCTACGTGCCAATGGGCATCGGGAAAAGAAAGTTAGGGAAGTAAACACGTGGCTAAGGGATTGGTGTGGCAAAGAGGGATTCCATTTCATGGGGCATTGGTATCAGTTTTGGAACCGGGGGGATCCGTACTTTGGGACAGTCGTCACCTGAACCCATCTGGAACCAGTGTTCTGGCAAAAAGGATAAATAGGGTGGTCAGTAGGACTTTAAAATTCAGAGTTGGGGCAAGGAAATGTGAAAGTGACAGGGTGTTTGGAGTTAAATGGAAAGATAAGCAACAGGATAGCATGTGTGCAGGTGGGTTTAAACTCGAGGTGGACGAGGAATACAGCACAAAGGAAGGATAACTTAAGGCATCTTAGGATTTCCAATATCTCTAATAATGATAAGAAAGTTAGCATTAAGGCACTTTATCTAAATGCTCATAGTATTCACAACAAAGTAGATGAATTAACAGCACAAATCCTCTTGAATGATTATGATGTGGTAGGCATCACAGAGACATGGTTGCAGGGAGTTCAGGACTGGCAGTTAAACATCCAAGGATTCACAACTTATCGAAAAGACAGGGAGGTGGGCAGAGCGGGCGGGGTTGCCTTGTTAGTTAAGAATGAAATTAAATCTATGCCACTGAATGACATAGGGTCAGAGGATGTGGAGTCTGTGTGGGTGGAATTGAGGAACCACAAAGGCAAAAACAAACCATAATGGGAATTATGTACAGACCTCCGAACAGTGATCAGGACCAGGGGCGCAAGGTGCACCGGGAAATAGAAAGGGCATGTCAGAAAGGCAAGGTCACGGTGATCATGGGGGACTTCAATATGCAGGTGGACTGGGTGAATAATGTTGCCGGTGGATCCAAAGAAAGGGAATTCATGGAATGTTTGCAGGATGGCTTTTTGGAGCAGCTTGTGATGGAGCCCACAAGGGAGCAGGCTATGCTGGACTTCGTGCTATGTCACAAGGCAGACTTTATAAAAGATCTTAAAGTAAGGGAACACTTAGGAGGCAGCAGTCATAATATGGTAGAGTTCAGTCTGCAGTTTGAAAGAGAGAAGGCAAAATCGGATGTAATGGTGTTCCAGTTTAATAAAGGTAATTACAGGGGCATGAGAGAGGAATTGACGAAAATCGATTGGAAGCAGAGCCTAGTGGGTAAGACAGTAGAGCAACAATGGCAGGAGTTTCTGGGTGTAATTGAGGACACAGTACAGAGGTTCATCCCAAAGAAAAGAAAGACTATCCGGAGTGGGATTAGACAGCCATGGCTGACAAAGGAAGTCAGGAAATGTATGGACAGCCGAAACAGTGGCCAAGAGCACTGGGAAATCAGACGATTGGGAGGGCTACAAAAACAAACAGAGGATAACAAAGAGAGCAATAAGGAAGGAGAGGATCAGACATGAAGGTAGGCTAGCCAGTAATATTAGAAATGATAGTAAAAGCTTCTTTCAATACATAAGAAATAAACGAGAGGCAAAGGTAGACATTGGGCTGCTCCAAATTGATGCTGGAAGGCTAGTGATGGGAGATAAGGAAATCGCTGAAGAACTCAATAAGTACTTTGCGTCAGTCTTCACAGTGGAAGACATGAGTAGTATGCCAACAATTAGGGAGAGCCAGGCGGCAGAGTTGAGTAGGGTAGGCATTACAAAAATGAAAGTGGGAGAAAAGCTAAAAGGTCTCCTGGCCCTGATGGGCTACATCCTCGAGTTCTGAGGGATGTGGCTGAGGAAATAGCAGAGGCTTTGGTTGTGATCTTCGAAAAGTCACTGGAGTCTGGGAAAGTCCCAGATGATTGGAAAATTGTTGTTGTAACTCCCTTCTTTAAGAAAGGATCAAAGCAAAAGATGGAATATTATAGGCCAATTAGTCTCACCTCGGTTGTTGGTAAAATTCTAGAATCCATTGTTAAGGATGAGGTTTCTAAATTCCTGGAAGTGCAGGGTCAGATTAAAACAAGTCAGCATGGATTTAGTAAGGGGAGGTCGTGTCTGACAACCTGTTAGAATTCTTTGAACAGGTAACAAGTAAGTTAGACCAGGGAAACCCAGTACATGTTATCTATCTGGACTTCCAAAAGGCCTTTGATATGGTGCCTCATGGGAGGCTGCTGAGCAAGGTGAGGGCCCATGGTGTCAAGATGAGCTACTGGCTTGGATTGAGGATCGGCTGTCTGACAGAATGCAGAGAGTTGGGATTAAAGGCTCTTTTTCAGAAAAGCAAACTGTGACGAGTGGTGTCCTGCAGGGTTCAGTGTTGGGGCCACAGCTGTTCACCTTATGTATTAATGATCTGGATGAAGGGACTGGGGGCATTCTGGTGAAGTTTGCCGATGATACAAAGATAGGTGGCCAGGCAGATAATACTGAGGAAGTGGGGAAGCTGCAGAAGGATTTAGATTGTTTAGGAGAGTGGTCCAGGAAATGGCTGATGAAATGCAAGGTTTTGCACTTTGGAAAAAAGAATACAGGCATGGAATATTTTGTAAATGGTGAGAAAATTCATAAAGCAGAAGTACAAAGGGATCTGGGAGTGTTGGTCCAGGATTCTCTAAAAGTTAGCTTGCAGGTAGAGTCCGTGATTAAGAAAGCAAATGTAATGTTGTCGTTTATCTTGAGGGTTTGAATATAAAAGCAGTGATGTGCTTCTGAGACTTTATAAAGCTCTAGTTAGGCCCCATTTAGAATACTGTGTCTAATTTTGGGTCCCACACCTCAGGAAGGACAGACTGTTGCTGGAGAATGTCCAGCGGAGATTCACATGGATGATCCCTGGAATGGCAGGTTTAACGTACGATGAATGGCTGAGGATCCTGGGATTGTATTCAATAGAGTTTAGAAGATTGAGCAGAGATCTAATAGAAACTTACCAGATAATGTATGGCTGAGAAGGGGTGGACGCTGGGAAGTTGTTTCCGTTAGGTGGGGAGACTAGGACCCGTGAGCACAGCCTTAAAATTAGAGGGGGTAAATTTAAAATGGTAATGAGGAGACATTTCTTCAGCCAGAGAGGGGTGGGCCTGTGGAATTCATTGCCACGAAGTGCAGTGGAGGCCGAGATGTTAGATGCCTTCAAGGAGAGATCGATAAATTCTTGATCTCACAATGAATCAAGGGCTACAGGGAGAGTGCGGGGAAGTGGAGTTGAAATGCCCATCAGTCATGATTTAAATGGCAGAGTGAACTTGATGGGCTGAATGGCATTACTTCCACTCCTATGTCTTATGGTCATATGGTTTTAAGAGTGGATGGTGACCAGATTGGGCCTGTTCTCATTGGAGTTTTCAATAATGACAGGTGGCCTTTCCGATGTTTACAACATTCTTCAGGGAACTCGACAATGTAGATGCAGAGAAGTTGATTCCATTTTGATGGAGTTTAGGATAAGAGGGAATCATCTCCGAGTGAAGGCATCTTCCGTTTCAGGCAGAGGTGAGGAGGAATTTCTTCTCTCAGAGTCCAGTGAATCTGTGGAGCTCTTTGCTGCGCAGGGCAGTCGAGACTGAGTCTTTATTTGTCCATCTGCGTATGGAGGAATATCGAGCTTAGATGTGATGTGTTGGTTGTTCAATCACCTATCCCTGCCTTCTGCTGTTTGACAGGCAGATTGCCCTGTTCACTGATTGGATTGAGTTTGGCCAGGTGTATCTCATTGAATGAGTTCCCTGATTGGTGCTGTTAACCAGGGCGTGGCTGATAGATGTAAACAGGATTCTCAGGGATTCTCCTCTCTCAGGAGTCTGGCTCGAAGCTAACTGGTCAGAGGATATGTACTGTGCATGCATCAATAAAGGGTGGCTTGGTGACCAGGTACCAGCCTCTGTGTGGCTACTTCACAACACAGCTTTAGCTCCCTCATTGGAAAGTCCATTGCAAGGTGACGGGATAACATTAGTTACATGAGTACTTGTATTAACATGATGGATTTTGATGTTTTCCTGAATCTAGAGCTGTCCAGAGGCAGTCTCCTGCCCCAGTACAGTTAGCGCTAATGTGTATTCAATGCAGTGCATTCTGAAGCTTCTGGACTCACGGTCATGTGATCAACCTCAGACACTTTATGAATTCATCAAGCCTGCTCACTTTTAAAAGAAATAGGGTTTAAACACAACAATATATGACCCCTCAACATTAGCTTTCTTTTTGAAGAAAAAAACACAGGAGTCTCAGATTCTCCCCACGCGACGGACTCACTCTGGCCGATCTGGTCGGAGTCCATGTACTGTGCATGTTTAAATAAGGGGTGACGTGGTGCCAGGATACCCACCTCCATGGAGTCATTTCATCCTGTGTTATGGCTTTAATACCTTACTTCATCTGCTGTCACTCCTGACATGCCCTCATGCCCTCTTCATTCAACCAGAGTTGGTCTCCTGGCTCGATGGTAATGGTATGGGCTGTGACATGACAGAATGAGAAGATGGGTTTTGCCTCAATAATGACAATGTCCTGGTCACTCTGACTGATCAGTCATGGATAGATACGTCTGAGGAAGCTAGTTTGTTGAAGATGAATTCAAGTAAGTCTCTGTTTTCCTGTTGGTTGCCTCACTATCTGTGCAGATCCAGTCTCAGAGCAGGAACCTTGAGTTCTCAGCCAGCCGTTACACTGCAGAGTCACTCTTGATGATGGACATTGAAGACCCCCACCCTTCCCCCCACCCATAGTACATTCTGTGCCCTTGTCACATTTAGCCTTTCCACCAAATGTTATTCAATGTAAACATACATTGATTCATCAGTTGAGCAAGAGTTCGGAATATTCATCTTCATCAGGTTGCGTTGCCTACCTTGGACCTGATGCCATGAGTTGTAGATTTGGAGTCTTATGAAGGCAAGACCAGATATGGATGGTAGGTTTGTATTTCCTGAATTGTAGTCGGGAGCCAGGTAGGATTTTATTATAATTAACAATGGCTTCATCCTCGTTATTAGACAAACCTTTATGTCCAACAAATGAAATGGTGGGATTCAAGCTCATGTCCCAGTCAATTAGTCCAGTATTTTCCAACGACTCCATTATGCCACCTGTCCATTTGGCTTTTCCCAAATTCCAATGTCAGTCCTTCAAAACCAACATTTTTCTCCCAATGTATTTAGGAGGCTTGGCTGATTTTTATGTGCTCCAGATTTAAGTGTATACACCGTTTATTATATTATGGTCATTAATCTCTTTGTGTTTCCCCAATTTTATTGCTCAGCTCTATTCTGGCTTGATCACTCATACTACATTCCCAATGGGGAATGTACATTTGGGGTTTTTCCTACTTCACTTTCCTTTGTTCTTTCAGTGGGATGTGGGTGTTAGCACAGTACATTGCTTGTCCCGAATTCCCCCGGAGCAGGTGAAATACCTGCTCCTTTCACCTAATGCAGTCTGTTCGAGGTAGGTATGCCCACAGTGTGATTCCTATTGGTGTCCCAGACTGAGAATCTACTGAGTAAAGGAGCAGTGACACAGTTCCAAAATAAATAAGTATTGGAGAATCACAGCAGTCTGGCAGTACCTGTGGAGAGAGAGAGTGAAACAGAGTGAATGCTTTGATTCTGGTGTGAGCCTTCTTCAGAACTTGAGGCAAGGGTGTGTTGAGAGGAGAACTTGCAAAATGATGGAGCCTCGGTGTCCACTGTTGCCTTCGACATAGGTCAGGCAGTGAGTTTGGAAGAAGCTGTGGAAAGAAACTTGTTGCAATAGAAAGCAGCTCTATTGACATTGTAGGAAGGCCACGACTTTATCTGCATTACCATGTCCTCTGTCCAATTGATAGCTGGGTCATTGAAATCCTCTATAATCATGCGTTAAGCTTTTCTAGCTAATTTCCTAACTTGGTGCAGATTTCCTTCTCCACCATTATCCCAGTCTTAAACAGACTGATTGATGTGATTAGGAGTTGGTGGTGTACTGTAAATGTCATTGGGCTTGTGATCCAGGCACCAGGCTCAATGTTTTGAGGACATGAGGTCAAATCCCACCCCAGCAGCTGACGGAATTTGTGTTCAATGAATCCATAACATTGGGAATGGAATGTTAGTGTTTGGAAGTAATCTCAGATTATTGACTTGTTAGGAAATGCCCATCTTGGGAAGGAAATTTGTCCGTGGGTGAGGACAGACTGTGTTGGGTGGGACATTCTGTTCTTGTGTGTGTGTCCCATGCAGAAACGTGACCAGTACGGGTGCTGTCTCTGTCTAACCCAGGGCCAGAGCAGATTTCCCCACTGGACATCAACAAACCACCAGCACACTTTCTCTGACTTCAGAAGTGAGACTAAGGAAGAACTGGTCTTCAAGTCCCTCTTAGTGTGGCATGTAGGTTCTTAATAGAGTGAGATTAGCTCAGTTCCTCCAAACCGCACCCAGGTCATGAAAATGCAGGCTGGCAGAAAGCTGACAGAAGTGTTGGGGAATTCTGTCGGCATATCCCACCCTGGGCAATCGAACCTGTTAAATTCTGTTTTTGGCTACAAATCATGCCACTCACTTCATCTGTCAATACCACTTGAAAACATTCTACTCACATCAACATTGTGCATTGAGTCACAATGTAGTATTGGTAGCAAACTTGAATGTGAAACTCTCAATTGGCATTCTGAGTCATTCATAAATATCACACAAAGTTAAGGGACTGAAACAGGTTCAGCAGAGAAACCATTCAGCACATTCAGCCAATAGTAAATATCACCATTCCTTCAGTGTCGCTGGGTAATAATCCTCAAACTCCCTCCACAACCAGGGCATTGTGGGTCAGCCCACAGCACGAGGACTGCAGCAGTTCACAATCCCAGCTCATCGCCACCTTCTGAAGGGCAATTGGGTGTGGGCAATAAATGCTGACCCACCAGCAATGCCCACATTCCACAAAAGCATAAATATAAAAAACACACATGCGGACATTCTCTCTCACACACTTACTCCCAATTTAACATACACATTCACTCTCAATCTCTCACACATCCACACAGAGACATACAGACACACACATAGACTCCCAGAGTAAACAGACTAAATATTGAGTATTCCTATTGTCCATCTCCTCCTCCCCAGCAAATTCCTGACTCAAATCGACTCCCTTAACCCTCTTTGTACAGACGAAGGATCCAATTTTTTCCGCATAACATAGAGGTATTAATTTCCTCAATCCCTTTCCCACTGCCAAACCATACCATCAGTGATTCCATTGGGAGAAGCCCCAGGGAGTTTTGCTCCCAATGGGGAACTGATAGAAATGATAAACATTGTACAAAGATCAGAAAAATATAAACAAAGAACTGACAATGGAAATGGAGCATGTTTTGAAATTGCGGTTGGTGGTTATAACAAACAAAATTAACAAATGTTCACAATACTGGGAAGTTGCCTGCATTGTAACACTTCATTTCCCCACTTCATGCAGCACCAGTTCTATGGCAGAATCAGAAATCCCTCAGACAGGGCTGTCTTGATGCACTGATCTCAGGCCGTAGGAAGCAAACAAGCCCTGACATCATCTTCACAATGTTTCCCAAAGAGAGAAAATGGCGGTCGCTAGTATGTGATAGTGCGCTCGGGGTTTCTGAAATCATTCAATGACACCAATCCTCCTTAGTCTATGCTTTGACTCGGGGCTTATCTGCTTATCAATGAGACAGTATAAACCAAAATAAATATTGACATGAGACAATCATGAAAATCCCATCTGACTGATTCATTTCTATCCTTTATGGAAGGAAATCTGCTGTCACTAGCTGCTCTGGCTGGCATGTAACTCCAGATCCTCAGCAATATGTTTGGCCATGGATTGTCCTCAACTTTGCAAATCACTTGATCCAAGGGAAATAGTGATGGGCAACAGATGATGTGATTTCTCGTGATGCTTACAGTTCATGATAAAGTACAAAGCAAAATTAAGTTTGATCTGTTGTAACTAAGTCAGATCTGTGGGAGCCCAGGTCTGTATGCCTCTGTGTGTGTGTGTGCGAGAGATGGAGAGCGAATGTGACTGTGAGATTGGGAGTAAGTGTGTGAGAGAGAAAGTGTGCGTGTGCACGTTTTTATTTATTCTTTTGTGGAATGTGGGCATTGCTGTTGGTCAGCATTTATTGCCCATCCCTAGTTGCCCTTGAGGCGGTGGTGATGAGCTTGCATTTTGAATTGCTGCAGTCCCCCTGCTGTGGGTTGACCCAAAAGCCCTATGAGAGGAGGAAATTACAGAATGGACCCAAAGACACTGAAGGAATGGTGATAAATTTCGAAGTGAGGATATCGAATGGTTTGGAGGGGAACTTGCAGTTGATGCTGGTGCTCCTGTGTATCTCCTGTCCTTGCCCATCCAAATGGATGTGATTGTCGGTTTGGAAGGTGCTGTCTCAGGACCTTTGGTGAATTTCAGCAGTGCATCTTGTAGAGTACACACTGCTGCTACTGAGCGTCGGTGGCAGAGGAAGTGGATGCCTGTGGATGTAGTGCCAATCAAGCGGGGGCTGCTTTGTCCTGGATGGTGTTAACCTTCTGAAGTGTTCTTGTGGCTGCACTCATCCAGGCAAATCAGGAGTATTCCATCCCGTTCCTGACCTTTCCCTTGTGTATGGTAGACAGGCTTTGAGGAGTCAGGAGGTGAATTACTTGCCACAGTATTCGTAGCACTGACCTGCTCTTGAAGCCACTGTATTTATGTGGTGAGCCCAGGTGAGTTTCTGGTGAATGGTAACCCCCAGGATATTGATAGTCGGGGATTCAGTGATGGTAATATCGTTGAACGTCCAGGAGCGGTGGTTAGATTGTCTCTTATAAGTGATGGTCATAGCCTGGCATTTGTGTGGAGCGAATGTTCCTTTCCGCTTGTGAGCCCAAGCCTGGATATCGTCCAGAATGTGTTGCATGTGAACACGGACTGCTTGAGTATTTGAGGAGTCACAAATGGTGCTGAACATTGTGCCATCATCAGAGAACATCCCCACTTCTGACCTTATGATGCAGGGAAGGTCATTGATGAAGCAGCTGAGGATGGGTTGGGCCTAGGACACTGCCCTGAGGAACTGTGAACATTGTGGTGTCCTTGCGTAACGAGAGATTTTCTGGCAGTGGAGGCAATCCAGAAAAGTTTCATTGGGATGAATTTGGATATGAAGGGATAGCTTTAAGAGAGGAGGTTGACTAGATTGGGCCTGTACTCTTTGGAGTTTTCAATAATGACAGGTGGCCTTTCCGATGTTTACACGATTCTTCAGGGGCCTCGACAATGTAGATGCAGAGAAGTTGATTCCATTTTGTTGGAGTTTAGGATAAGAGGGAATAATCTCCGAGTGAAGGCATCTTCCGTTTAAGGCAGAGATGAGGAGGAATTCCTTCTCTCAGAGTCCAGTGGATCTGTGGAGATCTTTGCTGCACAGGGCAGTCGAGACTGAGTCTATAATTGTCCATCACTGCGTATGGATGAATATCGAGCTTAGATGTGATGTGTTGGTTGGCGATCGCTTATCCCTGCCTTTTGCTGTTTGACAGGCAGATAGCCCCATTGGGTGATTGGATTGAGTTTGGCCAGGTGTATCTCATTGAATGAGTTCCCTGATTGGTGCGGTTAACCAGGGCGTGGCTGACAGATGTAAACAGGATTCTCAGGGATACTCCTCTCTCAGGAGACCTGCTCTAAGCTAACTAGTCAGAGGCTATTTACTGTGCAGGTATCAATAAAGGGTGGCTTGGTGACCAGTCACCAGCCTCTGTGTGGCTACTTCACAACACAGTTTTAGCTCTCTCATTAGAGAGTCCATTGCAAGGTGATGGGATAACATTGGTTCCTTGAGTACTTTCATTAATATGATGAGGTTTGATGTTTTCCTGAATCTAGAGCTGTCCAGAGGCAGTCTCCCCCGCCCCAGTCCATTTAGCACTAATTTGTATTCAATACAGTGGGCTCTGATGCTTCTGGAAGCACAGTCATATGATCAACCTCAGACATTTTATGAATTCACCCAGTCTGTCCACTTTTAAAAGAAATAGATTTTAAACACAACAATATACTGTCTTTCAACATTGGTTTTATTTTTGAAGAAAACACAGGAGTCTCAGAGTCTCCTCACTCTTGGGACTGGCTCTGGCCGAGCTGGTCAGAGTCCATGTACTGTGCATGTTTAAATAAAGGATGACTTGATGACAGGATGCCAACCTCCATGGAGTTATTTCATCTTGTGTTATGGATTTAACAACGTACTGTAATGTCTGTCTGCTGTCACTCTTGTCTTGCCCTCATGCCGTCTTCATTCAACCAGAGTTGATCTCCTGACTCGATGCTCATGGTACGGGCTGTGACATTCCAGAATGAGAAGATGGGCTTTGTCTCCATAATGACAATGTAGTGGTCACTCCGACTGATCAGTCATGGACAGATACATCTGAGGAATGTAGCCTGTTGAGCATGAAGTCAGTCTTTGTTTTCCTGTTGGTTGCCTTACTATCTGTGCAGATCTAGTCTCACAACAAGTGAGTTCTCAGCCAGCCCTTACACTGCAGAGTCACTGTTGATGATGGACATTGAAGGTCCCTAACCTTTCCCGCCCCCCCCCCCCGCCCAGAGTACATTCTGTGCCCTTGTCACTTTTAGCCTTTCCACCAAATGTAATTCAATGTAAACATGCATTGATTCATCAGTTGAGCAAGAGTTGGGAATGTTCATCTTCATGAGGTGGCATTGCCTACCTTGGGCCTGATGCCATGAGTTGTAGATTTGGCGCCGTATGAAGGTCAGATCAGATATAGATGGTAGCCTTGTAATCCATGAATTGCAGTCGGGAGCCAAGCAGCATTTTATCATAATTAACAATGGCTTTGTCCTCGTTATTAGATGAGCATTTATGTCCACCAACTTCAATGGTGAGATTCAAGCTCATGTCCCAGTCAATTAGTCCAGTGTAATACAACAAGTCCGTAATCCCCCTGTCCATTTGACTTTTCACAAATTCTATTGCAAGTCCTTCAAACCCAGCATTTTTCTCCCAATATATCTACATAGTTTTGCTGATTTTTATGTGCTCCAGATTTAAATTTATTCACCGTTTATTATAATATGGTCATTAATTTCTACGTGTTATCCCAATTTTATTGCTCTGCTGTATTCTGCCTTTTTCTCTAATACTACATTCCCAATGGAGAATGTTCCTTTGGGATCTTTACTACTTTCCCTTCCTTTGCTATTTCAGTGCGATGTAGGTGTAAGTACAGTGCATTGCCTGTCCCTCATTCCCCTGGAGCAGGTGAAGCACCTGCTCCTTTCAACTGCTGCAGTCCATGAGAAGTAGGCATGCCCACAGTGTGATTCACACTGAAGCCCAAGACTCAGAAGGTCCGGCAAATTAGTTCCAATAGAAAACATTTCTGGGGAATCTCCGCCGGTCTGGCAGTACCTGTAGAGAGAGAGAAACAGAGTTAATACTTTGTTTTTGGGTGATCCTTCTTCAGAACTTGAAACATGGCTGTGTGTCGAGGAGAACTTGCAAGAGGTGGAGCCTCGGTGTCCACTGTTGGTTTTGACATAGGTCAGGCAGTGAGTTTGGAAGAAGCTGTGGAAAGAAACTTGTTGCAATAGAAAGGAGCTCTATTGACATTGTAGGAAGCCGACTACTTTATCCCCATTACCTTGCTCTCTGTCCAATTGATAGCTGGGTCATTGAAATCCTCTATAATCATGCCTTAAACTTTTCTAGCTAATTTCCTAACTCGGTGCAGATTTCCTTCTCCACCATTATCCCAGTCTTAAACAGACTGATTGATGTGATTAGGAGTTGGTGGTGTACTGTAAATGTCATTGGGCTTGTGATCCAGGCACCAGGCTCAATGTTTTGAGGACATGAGGTCAATTCCCACCCCAGCAGCTGATGGAATTTGTGTTCAATGAATCAATAACATTGGGAATGGAATGTTAGTGCTTGGAAGTAATCGCAGACTATTGACTTGTTAGGAAATGACCATCTGGGGAAGGAAATTTGTCCACGGGTGAGGGCAGGCCATTCTGTTCTTGTGTGCGCGTCCCATGCAGAAAGGTGACCAGTACAGGTGCTGTCTCTGTCTAACCCAGGGCCAGAGCAGATTTCCCTACTGGCCATCACCAAACCACCATCACCCTTTTGTTGACTTCAGAAGTGAGGCCAAGAATGAATTGGTCTTCAAGTGCCTATTAGTGTAGCATGTAGGTTCTTAATAAAGTGAGTTCAGCTCACCCTCTTGAAACCTCAACCAGCTCATGAAAATGCAGACTGGCAGAAGGTGGTGTGGAAGTCTGCTGGCGCATCCTACCTGTGCAATCAAACCTGTTGAATTCTGTTTGAGATAATAGGAGCTGCAGATGCTGGAGTGTCCGAGATAACAAGATGTAGAGCTGGATGAACACAGCAGGCCAAGCAGCATCTTTGGAGCAGGAAAGCTGACGTTTTGGGCCTTGACCCTTCTTCAGAAAGGAGGGAAGTGTAGGGTTTTCTGAAATACATAGGGGGAGGTAGATCAAAGTTGGATAGAGGAGAAGATAGGTGGAGAGAAGACAAACAGGTCAAAGAGGTGGGGATGGAGCCAGTAAAAGGTGCGTAAATGTAGGTAGGGAGTTAGGGAGGGGATAGGTCAGTCAGGGAGAATGGACAGGTCCAGGGGGTGGGATGAGTTTAGTAAGTAGACAATGGGGGTGTGCCTTGAGGTGGTAGGAGGGCATAGGTGAGATGAGGTACAGGTTCGGGAGGCGGGGATGAGCGGGGCTGGTTTTGGGATGCTGCAGGGGGGAGGGGGAGATTTTGAAGCTTGTGAAATCCACATTGATACCATTGGGCTGCAGGGTTCCCGAGTGGAATATGAGTTGCTGTTCCTGCAACATTCAGGTGGCATCATTGTGGCACTGCAGGAGGCCCAGGACAGACATGTTGTCTGAAGAATGGGAGGGGGGAGTTGAAATGGTTTGTGACTGGAGGTGCAGTTGCTTATTGCGAACCAAACTTAGGTGTTCTGCAAAGCAGTACACAAGCATCCGCTTGGTTTCCCCGATGCAGAGGAGGCCACAATGGGTACAGCGAGTGCAGCATACCACATTGGCAGATGTGCAGGTGAACCTCTGCTTGATGTGGAAAGTCATCTTGGGGCCTCGGATAGGGGTGAGGGAGGTGCAACACTTCCTGTGGTTGCAAGGGAAAGTTGCCAGGTGTGGTGGGGTTGGAGGGGAGTGTGGTGCAGACAAGGGAGTCACGGAGAGAGTGGTCCCTCTGGAAGGCAGACATGGATGGGGAGAGAAAAATGTCTTTGGAGGTGGGGACGGATTGCAGATGGCGGAAGTGTCTGAGGATGATGCGTTGGACCTGGAGGTTGGGTGGGTGGTAGGTGAGGACGAGGGGGATTCTGTTTTGCTTATTAGTGCCAATGGGGGTGTGAGGGATGAGTTTCAGGAAATGCAGGAGACACAGTCGAGGGCATATTTGATCACTGTGGAAGGGAAGTTGCGGTTTTTGAAAAAAAAAAAGGACATCTGGGATGTTTGGTAGTGGAATGCCTCAACTCGAGAGCAGATGCAGCGGAGGCGAAGGAATCGGGAATAGGAGATGGCATTTTTGCAGGAAGGTTGGTGGGAGGTGGTGTATTCCAGGTAGCGGTGGGAGTCGGTGGGCTTGAAATGGACATCGGTTTCTCGGTGGTTGTTTGAGATGGAGACAGAGGTCCAGGAAGGTGAGAGAGGTGTTAAGGATAGTCTAGGTGAACTTAAGGTTGGTGTGGAAGGTGTTGGTGAAGTGGATGAAGTGTTTGAGCTCCTTGTGGGAGATGCGATCATCAGAGGAAGAGGTACCGTTTAGGGCCAGTGTAGGTGCGGAAGATGGACTGTTCCATGTAACCTACAAAGAGGCAGGCATAGCTCGGGTCCACGCGGGTGCCTGTGGCCACGCACTTTGTGTAGGAAGTGGGAGGAATTGAAAGAGAAGTTGTTGAGGGGGTGGACCAGTTCGGCGAAGCGGATGAGGGTGTCAATGGAGGGGGACTGGTTGGGCGTGTGGGACAGGAAGAAGCGGAGAACCTTGAGATCATCTGCATGGGGAATGCAGGTGTATAGGGACTGGATGTCCATGGTAAAGATGAGGTGTTGGGGGACCAGGGAATTGGAAGTTCTGGAGGACGTGAAGGGTGTAGGTGTTGTTATGGACGTAGGTAGGGTGTTCCTGGACAAGGGAGAGAAAATGGAGTCGAGATAGGTAGAGATAAGTTCTGTGGGTCAGGAGCAGGCGGAGACAATGGGTCGACCAGGGCAGGCAGGTTTGTGGATTTAGGGAAGAAGTTATAAGCAGGCGGTGTGGGGTTGGGGAACGATGAGGTTGGAGATCACCTGAGGTGATGAGGTTGTGGTTGGTTTGAGAGATGATGGTTTGGTGCTCGGGGGTGGGGTCATGTTCCAGGGGCGGTTGGAGGTGGTGTCGGAGAGTTGGCGTCTGGCCTCATTCATGTAGAGGTCAGTGCGCCATACTACAACTGCACCACCCTTGCCTGCAGGCTTTATGGTGAGGTTGGGGTTGGAGTGGAGGGAGCAGAGGGCTGCATGTTCTACAGGAGAGAGTTGAGTGGGTGAGGGGTGGAGAGGTTGAGGCGATTGATATCTCGTTTGCATAGTTGTTCGCCAAAGCGGTACCCAAGCCTTCACTTAGTTTCCCCGAGGTAGAGAACGCCACAATGGGTACAGCAGATGCAGTATACCACGTTAACAGATGTGCAGGTGCATGTTTGATCTACCTCCCCCTCTCTCCCAATTTATTTCAGAACCGTGTTGCCCTCCTTCATTTCTCATGAAGAATCTAGGCCCAAAACATCAGCTTTCCTGCTAAGATGCTGCTTGGCCTGCTGTGTTCATCCAGCTGCACACTTCATTAAATTCTGTTCTCGGCTACCAATCCTGCCACTCACTGAATCTATCAATACCACATGAAAACATTCTACTCACATCAACATTATTCAATGAGGCCCAATGTAGTATTGGTAGCAAACTTGAACATATAACTCTCACGTGTCATTCATAAATATCACAAAGTTCCGGGAATAAAACAGATTCCTCAGAGAAACCATTCATCACATTCAAATTTGAACCAACTGGAGTAAATATGGATTCTTCCCATTGTCCTCCTCCTACTCCCCAGAAAATTCCTGATTCACATCAATTCCCTTAACCCTCTTTATTCTGATGAAGGGTCCAAGTTTTTTCTCATAAAGAAGTTGTTTCATCCTTTAACACTAGAGGGATTAATTTCCTCAATCCCTCTCCCACTGCCAAACCATATCATCGGTGATTCCATTGGGAGAAACCCCAAAAAGGAGTTTTACTGCCAGTGGGGAACTGAGAGTGTTGACAACAATTATCCAAAGATCAGAAAATTATAAACAAAGAACTGACAATAGAAATGGAGCATGTTTGGAAATTGTGGTTGGAGGTTATAACAAACAAAGTTAACAAATGTTCAGAATACTGGGAAGTTGCCTGCATTGTAACACTTCATGCAGCACCAGCTCCGTGGCAGAATCAGAAATCCCTCAGACAGTGCTGTCTTGGTGCATTGATCTCAGACCATAGGAAGCAAACAAGCCCTGACATCATCTTCACAATGTTTCCCAAACAGAGAAAATGGCAGTGGCTAGTATGTGTTAGTACGCTCGGGGTTTCTGAAATCATTCACTGACACCAAACCTCCTTAGTCTAGGGGCTTATCTACTTGCCAATGAGTCAGGATAAACATTGACGTGAGACGATCATGAAAATCCCATCCGATTGATTCATTCCTATCCTTTATGGAAGGAAATCTGTTGTCACTAGCTGCTCTGGCTGACATGAAACTCCAGATCCTCAGCAATATGCTTGATCAAGAATTGTCCTCAACTTAGCAAACCACTTGATCCAAGGGAAATAGTGATGGGCAACAAATGATGTTCTTTAGAATGATGCTTACAGTCCATGAAAAAGTACAAAGAAAAGTTAACGTAGAGCCATTGTAACTAAGCCAGATATTGTACGATTCTGTGTGTCTGTATGACTCCGTGTGTGCGAGAGATGGAGAGTGAATGTGACTGTGAGATTGGGAGTAAGTGTGTGAGAGACACAGAGTGCATGTGCATGTTTTTATTTATTCTTTCGTGGAACGTGGGCATTGCTGGCTGGTCAGCTATTATTTCCCACCCCCAGTTGCCCTTCAGATGGTGGTGATGAGCTTGCATTTTGAACTGCTACAGTCTTCCTGCTGTGGTTTGACACAAAAGCCCTGGGAGTGCGGGGAGTTCTCGTATTTTGACCCAGCGACATTGAAGGAACGGTGATAAATTTCCAAGTGAAGATGTCAAATGGTTTGGAGAGGAATTCAGTTGTTGCCATGTATCTGCTGTCCTTGCCCATCTAGAAGTCAGTAGGTGGGTGTCTAGAAGGTGCTGCCTGAGGATCTTTGGTGAATTTCTGCAGTGCATCTTGGAGATTGAACCCACTGGTTCTACTGTGTGTTGGTTGTGGAGGGAATGGATGCTTAATTGTCATTACATTCACAAGCAGGGAATTACTTTGTCCTGGACGGTGCCACGCATCTTGAGTGTTTTTGGGGCTGCACTCATCCAGGCAAGTGGGGAGTATTCCATTACACTCTTGACTTGTGCCATGAAGATGGTGGACGGGCTTTGAGGAATCAGGAGGTAAATTACTTGCCGCAGTATTGCTAGCTTCATACCTGCTCCTGTAGCAACTGTATTAATGTGATGAGCCTCGTTGAGTTTCTGGCCAATTGAACACCCAGGATGACGATAGTGGGGGGATTTATTGATGGTAACACAACTGAATGTCAAGCAGTGGTGGTTAAATTGTCTCTTATTGGTGATGGTCAGTGCCTGGCAATTGTGTGGCACAAATGTCTCTTGCCACTTGTCAACCCAAGCCTGGATATTGTCCAGATCTTGTTGGCTGTGAACATGGGCTGCTTGAGTATCTGAGGAGTCATGAATGGTGCTGATCATTGCACAATCATCCGTGAATATCCCCAGTTTAGACCTTATGATGGAGGGAAGGTCATTGATGAAGGTTCTGAAGATGATCAAGGCTAGGAAACTACCCTGAGGAGCTCTTGCAGAGCTGTCCTGGAGCTGAGATGACTGATGTCCAACAACCATGACCATCTTCCTATGTTACAGAGTGTGGAGCTGGATGAACACAGCATAGGAGCACAAAAGCTGATGCTTGGGGCCAAGACCCTTCAATCGGAAGAGTGGGATGGGGAGCGGGTTCTGAAATAATGAGAGAGAGAGGGGGGGGAGGCAGATCAAAGATGGATAGAGGAGAAAATAGGTCCACCTAGCCATCTTTGATCCACTTCACCCTCTCTCCCTATTTATTTCAGAATCCACCCCCCATCCCCCTCTGATGAAGGGTCTAGGCCCAAAACATCAGCTTTTGTGCTCCGGAGATGCTGCTTGGCCTGCTGTGTTCATCCAGCCTCACATTTTGTTGTCTTGGTTTCTCTAGCACCTGCAGTTCCCATTATCTTTGTCACAGGACAGGGGTTAGGCAGGGATTGCACAGAAACCCTTCCTACTGTAATTCATCATTGTATGACCACAGCATCCCTGAACATCTCATGTCACTGCACAATAAGTTCCTCTGGGAGTCAGCCTCCCTCAGAATGGAACATCCATCCCAGATCCACAAAAATCTATCTGAACAGAAACAGATTTACAACTATTGGATAATCACTACTGAGCTTAAATATAGACAACCATCAAGGAAAAGAAACATAGCAGGCCACATGGTCATTACTTTGCTCTCCACAATGAACCTTCTGACTGGTTTGCATTAATAATCACCTATAAGTCCCAAGATAAGAAAAGGATGCCAATGTTGTGGCATGCCAATTGAAACTTCCCAGAAGAAAGGTGTGGAGTAGGAATCAATCCATTTTTGTGATCCTGCTGACCTCTGGCAGCCAGTAGAGAGCAGAAATGGCAGGACTTAGAAGTCATTCAGCTCCCACAACAGGGGAAATGACAGAGCAGATAGAGGCAAAAGTCAGGAAAACAAATCTCCACAAATAGGAGGCAGTGAAATAAAAACCCCTCAAAATGCCCCTCCATCAGGGCTAAATACTTCTCTTCAGGTCACAAAACTCAAAGCAATGATCACATATTTAACATGAAACTCATCTCACCTGATCTATCCAACCACCCATCACTGATCTCCAAAAAGGAAAATAATCCCTTGCATCAGTAAACTCACCTTGAAGTGATCTTGTTCATCCAAGCACAGCTCTCCCTCACAATGTGTGTCTGTATTTGTACTTTATATACTCACAGCTTCCCAAGACCCATCCTGCAATGCTGTGATAGCATCACTGATTGACAAATAGAACAAATTGGTTTATTAACAAGCTTAAATCAGTTAGTTGAAGCCATTTGGAGGGTTGCTTCAGAATTTGAGGCCAATTTCTCAAAGTACAAAAGAACACTATGTTCCAATGTTACCATATGATACATCCTCTTTTTCTTAATTTTGATAAAGTCAACGCTGATGAGAGAGTTTGGGCAGGACTGTGAAGGGAAGATTTCTCTCAGTTGAACCTAAGTGTCAACATCAAACAGGATTGACATGGATGCAAATGTGGAATAAATCTCCTCTTATTCTGCATCACCCTCCAATAACAGCCCCCTGTGGATAAGGGTGATTGATGTTAGCGGGGTCAGGGCAAACTCTCCATGCTACATTTCTGACAACAGAGTGAGTTAGAGCAGATTTATACTGAACCATAAATAACTTTCTGCATTTTTCTTTAATCTATCACATTATTGTTGGCCAGGCCAGTGCCTGTGGCCCTTCCTTACCCACTGCAGTGGAATGGCCTACAGGGTTATTTCAGAGGCAGTTAAGAGAGTTATTGCCCGAGAGGAAGACTCCAGCCTTCTCCTTGGTGTTATTCTCTTGTGTGACAGACAAAAAGCAGGGACTTGATTCAGAATTCAATTAAACAAACCCTTCTTTATTTAACTCTTTATGTAACTGTATAAAACATAGTCCTTCAAAAATTTTGTCTTACTTCATCTAACAAATTCAACTTTAACTCACTTCATTTGACTTCCCTTTAACTTAATTCACATTGAACTCAAAGTCTATTAGCTCGGCTTGAAACATATATTGGCCTGATTGAATGAAACGGCCAACTTTGCTCTCGGTGTAGATCTTTCCTTGTGGCTCTTTGTCTCTCTGAAGATAACTTCAGGGTTTGAACGTTACAAATGAGGGTCTTGAATACTCGCTACGGAAAAATCCTTTGTGCTGTTACTTTTAACCCAAAGTGTGCCTGCTCTTCCTGAAATTTCTCTGACACTCAGCCAATAGATCGATCGAAACGTGATCGCAATGTTTGATCCCAACCAATGGAGTTTACCAAGTTGTAAGCTGTCACATATCATACTCCATATAAGGTAAGAGTGACGCGAGTACACCTGGCAGACCTGTATGACATCTCCCTTATTCGGTTAACACGGGAACCTGAAGGTTACTGCCTATAGTACAGATCACGCCGTGTCCTGGCTGCAGTTTTAAACCAGGTCAGAGTTTAAACTAACTTGGCCAATGTCCCCTGCGTGATCAATTGTAGCTCTTACAGTCTTGTAGCCATTTCCCCTGCTGGCCACCTGACCACAACGTCAAGTACATTGCTGGTTCTGGATTTGGTACATACATTATGAGTCAGAAAGGGTTAATGTTGGAGACTGCATCAAGCTCCACCCAATCTGATGGTATCCTACTGAGTTAGAACATAGAACATAGAACACAGAACATTACAACACAGTACACGGCCCTCGATGTTGTCAGACCTGTCATACCGATCTGAAGCCCATCGAGCCTACACTATTCCATGTACGTCCATATGCTTGTCTAATGATGACTTAAATGTACTTAAACTTGGCGAATCTACGACCATTGCAGGCAAAGCGTTCCATTCCCTTACTACTCTCTGAGTAAAGAAACTACCTCTGACATCTGTCCCATATCTTTCACCCCTCAATTTAAAATTATGCCCCGTTGTGCTTGCCGTCACCATTCTAGGAAAACGGCTCTCCCTATCCACCCTATCTAACACTCTGATTATTTTATATGTCTCAATTAAGTCACCTCTCAGCCTTCGTCTCTCTGACGAAAACAGCCTCAAGTCCATCAGCCTTTCCTCGTAAGACCTTCCCTCCATACCAGGCAACATCCTAGTAAATCTCCTCTGCACCCTTTCCAAATCTTCCACATCCTTCTTATAATGCGGTGACCAGACTTGAGTGGGAATAAGGTAGTATGTCTTCAGAGGAGGCGATGGTCTAGTTGTATTATCGCTGGACTGTTAATCCAGTAATCCAGACAATGTTGTGGGCACCTGAGTTTGAATCCTGCCACAGCAGATGTTCGAATTTGAATTCAACAAATATCTGAAATTAAGAATCTAATGATGACCATAAATCCCTTGTCGTTTGTTGGAGAAAAACCCATCTGGTTCACTCATGTCCTTTCGGCAAGGAAATTGCCGTGCTTATCTGGTCTAGCCTACATGTGACTCCAAACGCCCATCAATATTATTGACTCTTAAATGCCCTCTAGGCAAATAGGGATGGGCAACAAATGCTGCCTGACCAGGAATGCCCTCATCTTGTGAATGAATCAAGAGGAAAAGCAAAATCTTGCAGAGTGCAGACCTATATCCGTAGCTGACCCCATAGACTCAGTAATACCAACAAATGAATTTCATGAAAACCAAACTACATCTTGTCAAGAGTGCAGCATCTTTTTGGTCAGACTTACCAGGAGTTGTTTCCTGCCTCAGCCAAACAAATAGATCTTACCTTTGATCCAGTCCAAGGGAAGAGGTTTGGTGCAACTATCCTGCTACCCTTCAATACCATGAGATCAGCAGTGAGTTTTGATGTTTACTAACACTGAGAATGATGGTGAAAAAAGTCCTCAGGGGCCAGGAGAGGAAATTCCTAAAAGGCCACGTCTGTGCCCACCTCATCAGTCTCCTCTCAATCATCAACAAAGTGGTGGACAGGGTCATTGACAGTCTGACTAAATTACACTCACTCAACAATAACTTGCTCACTGACCTCCAGATGAGATACTGCCAGAACCATTCAGCTCCTGGCCTCATCAACGCTTTTTCCAAACATGTACAAAAGAGCTGATCTCACAGAGAAGTTGAGAGGCACTGCCCTAGACATCAAGACAACATTTGACCAAGTCTGGCATCGTGAAGTCTGAGAGAAACTGGGGTTAATGGGAATCAAATTGAAAATTCTCAACTGGTTGGAGTCACACTTGACTTGAAGAAAGATGGCTGTGATTGTTGGAGGTCAGTCATCACACCTTCCAAACCCACAGCGATAGCAATGTGTACGCGCGGCAAGTTAGACTGCGGTAACTCACCAAGGCTTGTTAGGCAACACATTCAAAACTCATAACTTCATATAGAAGTTTATAAAGTTATGAGCTCAATAGGATGAATAGCTAAGGTCTTTTCCCCAGCATAGGGGAGCCTGTAACTAAAGGGCATAGGTTTAAGGTGAGAGGGGAAAGATTCATAAGGGACCCGAGGGGCAACATTTTCACACACAGGGTGGTGCTTGTCTGGCATGAACTGCCAGAAAAGGTGGTGGAGTCTGGTGCAATTATGATGTTTAAAAGGCATCTGGATTGGCCTATGAATAGGAAAAATTTAGAGGGATATCAGTCAAATGCTGGCAAGTGGGACTAGATTGATTTAGGACATATGGTCAGCATGGATGAATTGGACCAAAGGGTCTTTTTCCATGTTGTAAGTTTCTATGACTCAATAATGAATTAGGGCATCAGACACATGGGAACAGCATCACCTGCAATTCTCCTCCAAGCTATGTACTATCCTGACTCAGAACCATATCACCACTCCTTCATTGTCCCTGGCATGAAAGTCCTGCAGCTGTCTCTCCAGTAGCATCGGGATTGTTGGGGTAGGGGGGCAGTGGGAAGGGCAGTGGTTGCGGGGTGGTGCTGGGAGAGGGTTTGACCTACTACATCAAATGGATGGCAGCAGTTCAAGGGCCTTCTCAAGGACAATTAAAGATGGGCAATGATGCCCACATCCCACAAATAAATGAAAAACACATGGGGTTTCAAGTTTAAAGATGTTATAGCTTTAAGAACAAGTCACAAAGCGAGTAGCTGGGAACACTGAGCAAACAGGCAGTCAGCAGGGCCACATGGAAAGAACAAGAAGGGAGAAACAGTACTCAAGGCTGAAGCTTCAGGCCGAGACCCTCGAAGGGCCTCGGCCCGAAACGTCAGCCTTCCTGCTCCTCTGATGCTGCTTGGCCTGCTGTGATCATCCAGCGCCACACCTTCTTATCTCGGATTCTCCGGCATCTGCAGTTCCTGCTATCTCTCTCAAGGCTGAAGCGTTCACTGTAGAGCTAATATGACACAACAAAAAAGCAGTATGGAATCGAGCTAACGAGGTATGGATCAAGATGAACACAGCAGGCCAAGCACTATCAGCCATGTCCCAGTGACAGATGGTGGCATTACCTGGAGCTAATGGTGCTACACAATAATCCTGATACATGTCAATGATATTGAGTTAGTAATCCACAGGCTCATACTCTGGGGACATGGACTCAAATCCCACCAGTACTGCAGGAGAGATTTCAATGTAATTTAAAGCTCTCCCTAATGATGTAATTAATTATTGTTAAAAACCTATTTTGGTTTGTGGATGCTTCTTTGGAAGGAACTCTGCTATCCTTTTCTGGTTATATTCTAGACCCACAGCAATGTCATTGACTTGAAATTGCCGTCTGCAGGGGCCAAATGAGGCCCATGGTGGTGCAGCAGTCCTAGAAAGTTGTTCTCCTCCACCCTCTCAAGGGTAATGAACAGTAGCAATCAAATGCTGGTCTTGTAAATGATGCCCACAACCCTTAATAGATGACCCACCCACTACGAGATGGTCTGCAGCTTTTCCACTCATATCCTGTTTTTGTCTTTACTAATAGCTCAGCCTCCCCCTGTACAGTCGTAAACATGTAAAGGGTAGAGGGGAGGATGTGGGAGACCACCAGAGAAATTTGGACCATCTCAATGTAGTTTAAATGCATCCTACTCCCCGCACACTGTTTAAACAGCCCCCAGCTAATTTAAACACCGCACCCCCCCCCCCCACCACTGTCTTCATTTTCAAAACCAGTGGAAAGGACCAATTCGTATCTGCCATCTAGTTCCCAACCAATACAAAATAATTTTCTATCAAAGTCACTTGACAACTTTCTTTTTGCAACTTACTTTGCTCAATTTATCGCATAAGTCAACATGCAAATCAAACCTGAATCATTAATTCTTCCTCCGATTCATTTGTGAGTATAATGAAATGCTGAGGCCCTCAATGCTAGCGCCAAGAAGTAATCATATTCTATCGATCCTGCTTCCTTCTGAACAAATCTATTCCCTTGCTAACAGGACAGCAATTACACCTACAACATAAGGACTGCAGCTGTGCAAGAAAGCAGCCCTTCACATATTTTCAAGGCAGTGAGAGATGGGTGACAAATGGTGACTTATCTAGTGATGCCCATGCTGGGAAAAATAATTAATTTTTAAAATTTCGAACTCATATAGATTATTCCCAGAGTCTCCAGCTTTCTCTCAAATTAACTGACTATAAATAAGAGATAACAAGGTGTAGAGCTGGATGAACACAGCATCAGAGGAGCAGAAAAGCTGACGTTTCAGGGTCTCTAATATTTTTCAAACTTGTTTATTCTAATTCTTTTTCCAGAACTGAAGTCTCTCAGCCTTGAACACAAATGGGATTAATTTCTCCAGATGCTGTCACAATCCACCCCCTCCCCCTGCCCCGCAACCATCATAGCAGTGCTGATGCCACTAGGAGAAATGCCACAAAGAATTTTACCCCAACTGGGAAGTGACAGAAATTGTAACAGTTACAGAAAGATCCAAAATTGAGAACTGACCAGAGAAATAGAGCATGTTTGGAAATTGTGGTCACAAGTTGTAACAAAGTAAACAAACTAGAATGTTGAGCAGTAGCCTGAATTGTAACACTTCATTGCTCCACTTCATGCAGCAGCACTTCTATTGCAGAATCAGAAATCCACCAGGTACTGCCGTCTGGAGATAGTGAACCAGTCATGACATCTTCTTTATAGTATTCACCTGAAAAAAGTGACCTGCATGTATTTTACTGTGGTGGGCTCAAAAGTGACACTCCAATATTCGACAAAATATACAAATCTCACAGCAAATCATCTCTCTTTTGAACATTTCTTGTCTCACGTTATTGTTCTCATTACTGCTGGCTCTTCTTCTCTTTATCCTTCTGTTTCTCAATGTAAGACTCACATTAATATCTTGTCTTTCTAGTCCCCGCTGATGTAATTTTCGGGTAAACCACCGCTGTCAGGATGATTTAATTCTCTGTGTTTGTCTGTATGTCACCCCTTGTCGTGTGTGCCACAAAGACTGGCCTCATGTTGCAATAGGACAATGTGCACTACAGCTGAATTACCTCTGTCTCTGTTCACAGGTAGACAGACATACACTCCCTTCTTACAGATCCACAATGTCAAGGAGAATCCTTTGTTCAAAATATAACTCCATTCTCCAGTGAGAAAAACATTTTGAGCCAATGCTTTCACGACTCGCATTGATTCTAGTGGAAGGAGTTTATGTAATGCAGTGTGTAGAGCCTCTGTATCTGAACCCAAAGACCCACTTCTGAGTCTCATTCCAGAACTATAGTGCGAAGGAATGCTGATGATGATGATGGAGCCAATCAGGAGGATTTCAATGGGAATTCTTTCCACTAGTCCAAGAGTGAGAGAGACGCCTAGTCAGTCATGCTTGACGCTGGTTTACCATCCTCAAACTTGGCAGCCTTAACCAGTGGTTGAGAGATGACTGTGGGTCAGGATGCCTGTACTGCTCTTCGTCAGACCATACTGTGGGACTTTTCTCACCCACCTGAGAGAACAGAGAGATTCAGTGAAATTCAACGAATCATTCCAAACAAAGACATCTCCCTGACAAAGCAGCATTTCCTCAATACACTGAAATGTGAGCCAGCACTGGCAACTGGAAACTGTGAACTGAATCTTTCATTTTTGTGAGTCAGTGCAAGTTGAGTTGTATTGGGTTTTTGGACAAGACCAAGTGATTTATCTTGTTGTATCTTAGTGAATGCCCCTCATTAATTACCCACCCCATTTCTGGCGCATCTTTTGTGCCCAACTTCCACCCATACCACACACTGTTCCCAAAATAACTCACCATTCACTGGATATGCTGAACCTCACTGGCATAAATTGTGCCAGTTCCATTTTTAGAATCTCACTGTGAACCTAGACAACTGCTGTAAGTGTGGAGCTACCCTGCACTGTTGGTGACATGTGTCCTAGACGTGGCAGATTGGAGATAACTGGCACCCCGCTTAGTGGGCACGCTTCGAGAGTTTCTACAACATGCGTAGTGCTGACGCAGGACCTCCATCGCCCCCAAGACCAGTTGAGGAGGCCATGACACCAGACTATCTGAGTTTGCCACCAAGGTCAGTACAGTCTCAGCCATCTGGAGGAATGCCCAGTGCTGAAGAAAGATGCGTTCTGCTAGCGTAAGTGCCACCATCTTCACTCCAGCGCCCTCACACTCACTCTTTCTGTCTCTGCCAATGCAGCCACCTCCCACCAAGGGTTGCGCTCTACCATTCTCACTGTCGTCTGCAGTATCTTCCTTCACTGACCCTCATTCACCGTGACACCAATGACACTGCATGAGGAAAGCAATAGGGCAGAAAGAGTCAAGAATGTGTGCTGCCTCCCTTCTGGAGAGAGGACCTTGATTCTGATCTCCCCCAGAAGGGCCCTGACTTATCAGAGGCTGCCCATGGCTGACTGTATTGGAAACCTCTGAATAAAGGGCCTAGAGATGCAGCCTGGTCCAGTCCATGAGCTGTGTGTGCATCCCTGATCTCACAGTGCCCTTGCCAGACTATTACAATGAGATTCATTGGTTCAGGCTGATGTGTAGCACTGAAGTGCAAAAGTGCCCTGTAGGCGACTGGAGATATGCCCTGTGGGTCCTTAGGTGCAGGCACATGTTGGACGACAGTGTCTGGGGAACATGGGGTGGTTGGCCAGTGCCTTAAGATGTTGGTGCATGGAGGTCATTCAGAGTAAACATCGATCTGAATCTGTCAGGTGCCCGTACTGGTTTCTTGGTTGAGTTTTCCCAACATCATGTTTGGTGAGATAACAAGGTGTAGAGCTGGATTAACACAGCAGGCCAAGCAGCATCAGAGGAACAGGAAAGCTGACGTTTCGGGTCTAGACTCTTTCTAAAGAAGGGTTCATCCAGCTCTGCACATTGTTATCTCAGATTCTCCAGCATCTGCAGTTCCTACTATCTCTGAAACAATCATGTTTGGTCAGTTTGGTAAGATGGCTGTCTGAATATTAATGAGGTGAGCTGTGGAGTTAACAAGGCATTTACCAAATGCTAGTCACCACCAATTGGCAATTCATCTGCTGCCCAGTGAGAATCGCGCCACATTGAAATCCAGGTAAGGCCTCACCAGATATCTCACCTGATTCTACTCAAATCTCACCACAGCCCTGTATGACTCTGAGCCCTGACAGTTCTACTGTTTAGTTTTGATGTTAATGGAATTAAAATTTACCCACTCACCTCTTGATAAATTCTGCCCCAGTGGCTTCTCATCAGGGACCTCATGTTAGGCTCTTATCCAGGAATTCAGAAATCCAGCCATGAAGATTTTCAGAAAACCCACTCTCCCTTTTTGCAGCAGTCAGTTTACCATGTTGAGAAATTCAAATATCCAGCAGTATAGCTGCTGTGAAAGAGTAAATGTGGCAGGTTAGTGCAAGGTGAAGGAGCCAGATGGTTGAGGTGCCAGGGTGCCAGCAAGGTGTGCTTAATAGCTGGAGTAGGGTTTGAATCTGCAATTTTCTTGAAGAAATTTTTAAAAAGACACTAAACCAAAGTGGTCAAATCAAATTAAATTACAGAGATTTCCATATTGAGAAATCTCTTCCTAATGTGCTGTGTGCAGTGTGTGTCTGATGGTGGATTGGTTATGCTACTGGGTCGGTAATCCGCAGGTTAGACTAATGGTCCACATGCATGCATTCAAATATCACTCACACAGCTTGTGAATTTGTAATCAGCTCATGAGACAATCATTGGCTATCAATGATTTTGACATAACAGGATTGTCATCAAAGCTGAATGCTTTTGAGAGAAGGAAATCTTCTCTCCTCACCTGCTGTGTAACCTGAGCCTCATAGTGATGTTAAACAAGTGTGGAGCTGGATGAACACAGCAGGGCAAGCAGCATCTCAGGAGAAGAAAAGCTGACGTTTCGGGCCTAGACCCTTCATCAGAGAACTCCTGAGATGCTGCTTGGCCTGCTGTATTCATCCAGCTCCACACTTTGTTATCTTGGATTCTCCAGCATCTGCAGTTCCCATTATCACTGATACAATTTTAACCTCATGGTGATGTTGTTGGCTGTGAAATAACTAAACAAGTCTCAGTGTGAAGGAGCCTGGAGAATTTCGCTCAGGGCTTGGAAGCCATCTGTTGCAGCTTGGGGTGTCTCCATTAACACAGTTACAGACCCAGCCATGATGCAGCATCTGGTGGGCAATGTCTCTGATTCTGTTGCAGTGAATGCATCTTCTACAAAACATCTGAGCCTGCAGTGGAAACTCCGACTGAAGACATGAAAGGTCAGCTTGTTTCATTAAGGCTCCAGATTGTGTTGGCGTTGAACTTGGTTAGTCCCCTGGTCTCAGCTGGGCTCTTGGTGCTGCACTCTCATCCTGGAGGTGGGCACTGGGAATTTAGGCATTTCCTGCTTCCTAACAAAGTCTTTTTTGTTGGGAATTCACTGTCCCCACACCACCCCTGCCAATAAGGACAATCCCTAATTTAGAATGTAATCTAACAGGGTTTATATGACCACAGATCTGAATGTTTAATGTTCTGGCAGGTGAGGCACGATTATGGTGTCCAAGAGCAGCACGAGTCAGTCTGTTCATTCCATAGATCCCGGGATAATTGGGATCTCCTTCTCTTGGATCTTGGACCCGATCACTTGATTCACAATGTACCTGAACCCGATCTTTTAAATGACAACGTACTTCGAAGGTTTCAGCCCATCATCCTAAGCCAATGCCTCTCTCTGTCCCTCCCCACCTTGTCCCTCTCTCCAGCTGCTGCTAAAAGCAGCTTCCTGACAAGAACTTTCATTTCACCTTCTCTGAAGGTAGTTCTCTTCTGCGCCAATAATAGATTCTAATCCAGATTCAGTCCTGGTACCTGTTGACGCAGTGAACTGTGAAGAAAATTATCTCACAGTATAACAAGACCTTGATCAGGTGGTCCACTGTGCCAAGGACTGGCAGATGGAGTTTAATTTAGATATATGTGGAAATGTTGCATTTTGGTAAAGCAAACCAGGCAGAACTTATACAGTTAATGGTAGAGTCCTGAGGAGTTTTGCTGATCAGAGAGACCTTATGGCGCAGATGCATAATTCTCTGAAAGTGGAGTCACACTCAAAACAACATCTTCTCATTAGACTACTGAATAGGTTTGCTCTCCCACACCATTGAGTGTGGTAGGCAGATGCTGTGGATTCCTACCAGGAAAGGGGCTGGTGTTAGCAAATGTGCCAAATGATGAGCAGTGACAAGGCTTCACCTTACAACAACCAATGTTCACTTCAAGCTCTCTCTGCTTAGATAGAGCATAATGGCCAGTGTACTCAAGCTGTCCACTCCAACAGCAAGGAGGGCAGCAACTTTAACCTGCTGTGAGAGCTATTCTTTTCTCAACAACAATAGTCATGTTGTCCTTATCATATTTTTGAACCCTGTCCTGCTGGTGGCAATCCAATACTGAGCTCACCATACTTCAGAAATAAGCTTCTTTTGGATTCTTCACAAAAGAGGGATGTCCAGCCACGATATCATCCTAGTTTAAACTCGTCAGTTTACATCGCTATATCTTCACTGGGCACACATGTTTTACATTCTTCCTCACCTCTGATGAAATTTAACAGAGAACTTAAAAGAATGAGATCAATGGGCCCCCTCTCAATCCCAAATTAAAAGTCCTCAAAACCTTCCAATCCAATATATTTTCAAGATGAGAAGAATTGTGGAAAGCTAAATGATATAATCCCACAGCAAAGTCCGATTGTTGCTAGTTATATTCATGTTGTTGCTTTTCCTATACGCAAGGGAATACCAAAATCCCAATACGTTTACCTTGAGAAAGACTGTGTATTTTATCAAACTTTTATACTTTTAACTTGCTGATGGTCCACAGTCCACAGATTGTATTCAGTGCAATATCTTACTTATGCTTGTTACAAGACTCCCAAATGTCCAATCATCACAGCAAGGAGCTGGCAGGAGGGAAGCGAAAACACTGAAGACGTTTTTAATTCCACCCTCAAAAAAATTCACTGACCTCCCCAACTCATGAGAATCTTCTGCCGAAGACTGCCCAAACTGGAGAAGAAACATCCACAAAGGTGCCATTTCAAACATCTCTGACAGGCCCAGATGGAGATCAAGTGCAAAGCAGTGGGAAGAACATGAGAAATCCTGAACATCTGAGACACCTGCCCCTCCAAACCCCAGCTGCCTCACATGTGCTAAGGTGTGTGGATCCAGTATTTGACTGTTTCAATAGGTCGGGAGCCAGGACTCCGAATGAAAAGAAAATCATTCTCAGACATGAGGGGCTGCCTAATAAGAAGGATATTCTGTCATTGCTAAGTAGTGTCGGCAAGGTCCACTGTCTACAACATGCAATGCAAAAGCTCACCTTGACTTCTTGTTCGTGCCCTTACTGATTTTTAATTATTTTTACTTTACTATCTGACCAATTTTACTTTGAGCTATGAACAGAGAACTGTGATGTAGAGGTGACGTTTGGAATCTGGATAACAGCTTGTGTTAAAGGGAAAACAGACCAAACAAACTCTTGTTTATTCATGAGCCCAGGCCTGGAAGCTAATTACAGGTTGGTTCCTGATTAAAAGATTCTGTAGAAGCTTCGATGATGGGGGAGGTCATTATGTTTAAACAGTTTGCAGAAGTTGGCTATAAATTAGGTCAATTCCTGGGATTGGATCAGCAAGCCTAGAAAAGTCCTTGTGCTCAATCAGATGAAAGATGTTGATTGGTAACTGGGACCTTGTGGAGGAGGCAGTCCATCTGTCAGAGAGTGATCAGAGTTTGGTTTAGGTTTTCGACTAGCATCTGGCTGTTGATACTACAGCAATAAAATTTGAAATCTGCAAGCCCAAACTCCCATAAGTAGCTCTTAGAAACTCAGAGAATAGAAACTAAGTTTATAAGTAAGACTGCCTTTATCAGAGTGAATTGTATAGGTGACCCTGATCGACCTCTTGAGAAAAATCAACCTAGCTTTGAAGAAGTGCATCATGAAAAGCACTTAACTAATCCAGGCCAGTTTTGTTAATTTTCTTTTATTTATCCATTAACCATGTTCGCTTGTCCTTCTGTCTTTTGTGTGAATGAGGCTGAAATCAAAGACTGTTGAATTTAAAGCATGGATCAAATAGATTACTTTGTTGTTTAATTTTACCAACTAAAGTTATTGAATCGTTAATAAATTTCTAAGACTTTTGTCTAAGATATAAGCAGGTGTTGAAAATTGATTAATCTCAAAGTCTTGGAAGGGTTAGTTATTCAAAAAGTCAGCTTAGGAATCATTAGTTTCACTTTTTCAGGATCTTTCAATGTTTTAATTTTCCTGCATTGTAAATACAGAGGTAGAAAGACTGATTCAATTTAGCTGTCTGACTCCATGTGAAAACAATCTTCATCAGCACTTTCCAAACCTGCAAACCTTACCATCTAGAAGAATAGAAACATAGAAACACAGAAGATAGGAGCAGGAAGAGGCCATTCCACCCTTCGAGCCTACTCTGCCCTCGTGCAACTTAATAGCCTATACCTGCTTCCTCCCCATAACCTTTGATCCCATTCACCCCAAGAGCGATATCTAGTTGCCTCTTGCACACATTCAATGCTTTGGCATGAATTACTTCCTGTGGTAATGAATTCCACAGGCTCACCATTCTTTGGGTGAAGAAACGTCTCCTGATAATAAACAGGAAGGCACATGAAAGCCAACTGCAAGTTCCCCTGTAGGCCACACACCATGCTTTCTTGGAAACATAATACCGTTCCCTCTTCATTGCATGGTCAAACCGCTCCCCACCCACCACCGACTCCTCAAACAGCACCAACTCCATGTGGACTGCAGTGCGTCAATAAGGTGGTTCATCATTTTTATCTCACGTACAATTAAGAATTGCATATGAATAGGTACTTCCTTTATATACAGCAACAAATAATATTTCATAGTGAAGAATGGTTTTCTTCTCATGGAAATTCAGTAAAACAGATTACGACCAGTATTTTTCAGATGTTATGCAGTTCTTGGGATAAATGCAAATACATTAATGTAAATGTCAGTGTATTCACTCATTGCTTTACCCTGAGTGATATACGTAATTCTCCACAGAGTTTTTCAGCCTCATCCATGTTCTGTGTGCTGGGATGCTTATGGCCAGTTTGCCTTTCATTTTCCATTTCATTGTTCTGTTACCCAATCACCTGCTCTGAGAGTTGGTCCTGGGGTTGACACTGCTAGTGATGCCCACTTGGACTCTGGTATGTGGATTACAGTTCCTCTTCATTTACCAGGTGGAGGGGTAGAAGCTCAACTTTTCTGAAAGAACCCTCATGGTCTGAAACGTCATTACTCCATCTAGAACCACTGACATTGACATGTTCAAATTTGCCAACATCTTCATGGCTGGAACCCTCAAAATATATCGAGCTGTGAAATAACGCAGGAACAAGGACCTCGATCTGAGTCATTTGTAATGCGCATTTAGATAAGATTAAATCACAGATTGGAAACTGATGAAATGAAATCATCTCAATGACTAAATTACATTGAAAATGTAGACTATTTCAGTGATTAGAAACATGAAACTATCACAGATTGTTGTAAAAATGAACATTTGATTCATTAACACCAAACTGGAAAGGAGACCAGCCATCCTTACCTTAGCTATGATGCCTGTTTCTCCAGGGCAAGTACTGTGGGGGATTTATAACTGCTTTCTAAAATGGCTGAGGACACCATTCAGTGGTAGCAATTAGGGAATGAAAAGAAAGGGTGGCCTTGCCAACAGTGCCCCAAAATTTGGAAGCTTATTTTGAAAAGTATGGGAAGTTTTTTAAGGTTCACTATAAATATGTTTTAACCCAGTCTATCCCCAGAAATGCAGCAAGGAGAATTCACACTGACCCTGGTAACATCACTCTCATTCACAGGGAGCTTTCGTTAGAGTGTGAGGCAAGGTTTAAGGAGATTTATTCCACATTTGCGTCCAAGTCAATCCTGTTTGATATGGACACTTGGGTTAAACTTAGAGAAATCGTTCTTTCACAGTCCTGACCATCTTCTCTCATCAGTGTCGACTTGATCAAAATTGAACATTTTAGTAAAAAGAGGATGTATCGTATGATCACACTGGAACACAATGTTCTTTCATACTTTGAGAAATGGGCCTCACATTCTTAAGCAACTCTCCAAATGACTTGCACTAACTGATTTGATTGTCAATAAACCAATTTGTTCTATTTGTCAATCAGCGATGCTATCACAGCATTGCAGGATGGGTCCTGGGAGTCTGTGTGTATACGAAGTAGGAGTACGAACTCAGAACTCAAACTGTGTGAGGGAGTGCTGCACATGGATGTTCAAGATCACTCCAAGGTGAGCTTACTGATGCAAGGGGTTATTTTCCTTTTGTGTTTCATTGTTCAGGTTGGTTTGATTGGATCTGGATGGATATTTCATTCTGAAGGAGTTTGGGTCTCAGGGTGTCTCTGGTGTGTTTCGGCGCAATGACATGACATGTTCTGGGAGACTGTGGTCATTTTGTTAGGAATTACAAGAGGAAGAGTGTCTGTTTAATCTCTGGTAACCCAACATTTTCAGATGCCGTGAATATCAGGTCTCAGTCCTGTTGATATTTCTTTATTATTCATTCCCATGGTTTGGCTTTCGCTAATTATGTTAATGTTTATTGCCCATACCTAGTTACACTTGAGGAGGTGGTGATGAGCTTGCAGTATATTTTCTGTAAATAAACCCACAATGCTGTTAGTTAGTGCAATTGGGGTTTGGAATCAATGACAATGAAGGAATCGTGATACACTTCCAAGTCAGAATGTTGGCTGGTTTGGAAGGGAACTTGAAGGTGGTGATCTTCCCATCTGCCTGCAGCCGTTGTCCTTCTAGTTAGAAGTGGTTTTGAGGTTGGAAAGTTTTGTATCAGGATCTTTGGAAAATTTCTGCAGTGTATCTTGTAGGCAGTACACACTGATGCTACTGAACATTGGTGGTGGAGGGTATGGGTATTTGTGGATGCGTTGGCCATCATGTAGGCTGCATTGTCCTGGATGGTATCAAATTTCTCACAAGGGTTCAGCAAAAGGGTCACCATTCCTGTGTTGATGCAAAAGCAAATGGAGCTACATTGTCTTGTTCTTTTGTTACACATTAGTTCATTAACGAGGATTCAAACTGCTGATACAGAATGTGACCAACACAGTGTGAGCTCTTGTGGCACATTGGAAGCATCCCTACCCTGAGCCAAGAAGCCCAGGTTCTAGTCCCAGCTGCTCAAAAAGACCAGTGCAATTATATTGCAGAACAGCTGACTAGCACTGTAACATTGCCACAATAACTTGAGCAGAACTGGAGGTAATGTTATCCTCACCGTTTCTTTAATTTTACCAGAGTTACTTTTTATTAACAAGCTGGAGTTTCATATTGAGCAGAGGAATTTCCAGGTAAGGAGTGGAGGGAGGAGGATCTGTCTATTTGTAACTGTTAATAAACAGAGCTAGTATCAGATTAACTCAGCCCCAGTCAGACTAGAGAGTCAAAATACCAATGTAGCCCTTACATGTTTCATTAAGAAACATGGGCAGAAAGAGAAATTGACACCAAGCAAGCAGGAGAAAAATGTGAGAAAAATATTATACAGGAAGATGATTTGCTCTGATGCTTGTATCTTTTCTTTGAATGATGTTGTTTCAGCTTGATGCCCACCACTGTAACACAAACACAATCACAACATAATTTTCAGGCTCAGTCCGAATTGCATTCTTCCTGCAATCTGCTGGTAATGATTTCGCCGCTCTGGGGAATCTTCCAAATTTAGGAATGATATTATTGATTCAGTTGAAACTATTTAACAGATGTAACTGAAGGATCTGATTAAAATCCTGAAGAGATCTCACTGCACCATGCCAACCATCCAAGGGATTTTGTCACAATTTGCAAAGGGAAAAATGTTCAACACTGGAGGCATCACTGGTGAACGAAGCTGCATGAAAGTAGCACTTTCTAACTATAGAGATAACAAAGTGTAGAGCTGGATGAACACAGCAGGCCAAGCAGCATTTTAGGAGCAGTTATCTCTCTACTTACTAACTACATTCTGAAAGATGTTTGGAACTTCAGTTGATTTGACATACCATTGGATATTTCCATTTCTCCAGTGGAATGTCAGCACAGACAACATGTGTTAGTGACCTTCGTGGAGTGAAGGTGATGATGGATTATCTGACAGGTTTTCAATGTGGAAATACAATGAAAGGAGTTTTGCTGACCATAATCAAATTCTCATACAGAGTTCGCCAGGTCAGCCTGAAACTGAAGAAGAAGAAATTGCATTCAAAGATCCCAGAAGTCAAATATATTTACACTGAGCACTGACAGCAAAATATCTTTGCCTGCATCCCAAAATTAGTAAGTTATTGTCGTAAAGCAGCAATCAAAAGATGTAAAAACAGTGCAAGCATTTGTTGGAATCACCAACTAAATTTCATCAGAGTGTGCAACCTGATGCCAATTCACGGCCAAGGATATACTGAGGCATTGGGACACACAACATGAAGCAGCACCCATTAAAATCAAGCTTCAGAAGATGCTAACATCAGTGTTGAAATCCTATGACAAATGACGAAGTTATCCTGCAGTGTAGCACCAGTGAAGCAGTCAGGAGTGTGATGGAATACTCCCCACTTGCCTGGATGGGTGCAGCTTCAACAACACTCAAAAAACTGGTACCATCCAGGACAAAGCAGCTCGCTTGATTGACATTACATCCACAAGCATCCATTCCCTTCACCATCAACACTCAGTGACAGCTGTGTGTACTATCGGCAAGATGCACTGCAGAAATTCACCAAAGATCCTGAGACAGCACCTTCTAAACCCACTTCCATTGAGAAGGACAAGAGCAGCAGACATATGGGAATGCCACCACCTCCACGTTCCCTCTCCAAGTCACTCACCATCCTGACTTGGAAATATATCACTGTTGCTTCAGTATTGCTGGGTCACAATCCTTGCATTCCCTCCTTCAGGGCAATGTGGGTCAACCCATAGAATATGGACAGCAGCAGTTCAAGAAGACAGCTCACCACCACCTCCTCAAGGCCATCTCGGGTCGGGCAATGAAATGCTGATCAGCCAGCGACACCTATATCCCATGAGTAAATTAAAAAAGGGACATCCATGCAAGGCACCAGGAATTGAATCCAGTCCGTGGAAGGGAAATGATATGCTCTAACCACGGCCATAATGAACAACAATGTTAAGGACCACATCTACTAGAACAGCATCTAATAATTACCAGGCTAAGCAAGCTAATGCGCTACCAATGACACAGAACAACCTCCAGACTGTGGGTGAAGCTGGGAGCAGATCACTTTACACTCGCAGGGACCTGATTATATTGATACAGTAAATGATGATTCTCACTGCTGGGAGATGATTTCAATAACTATCAGTGAGATTACTGAATGCCTGTTAACACACTTCAGCAGTTTTGACATTCCTGACATTGGCCTGAGCGACAACAGCCCTCATTTTGTGAGTGAAGGAATCAGTCACATCATAAAATCCAAACTAAAACTGGTAACTCCAGGAGTATATCTCCTCCATCTTATCCCCAGTTAAATGCCGAAGATGGCAATGGGTATCATGAAAGAAATCATGAAACAACTGTGCAATTTCCATCCAGCAGTGTATAAGGTAATCCTCAAATGGAGAAAGACACCGACTGATGACATGGAAAGGTGCCCTGCACACTGACTGATGTCATGCTGCACACAAGGTGCTTTTCCAATTGCAAACGTGTTACTGAACCCAGAAATAGTGACAGGTGTGAGGGACAAAATCAAGGTCAAGCAGCAGAGCCCAAATTTCATTTTGAAAAGAAACTATTCGACTACTGTCAGAGATGATCTTTGGAGAACCTTTCAATGCTTTCAACAAACATTTGCTCAGCCAAATGTCAAATTTGGACCTCCCTGAAGCAGTTTACCATTTGAAAAATAAACAATCCGTTTTACACCCAACTGGAGAAGCTGCTCCTCAACTACAAGTATCTGATCAGGGAGGGGTGAAGGCACCATCTGCCCTCATCACACATCATTCATCAGACCAGGAGTTACCAGCAACCCAATAACTCAACAGCATAACAGCAGGTAGCATGGTATCAACATATCACACAGACATGAAACTACAACAAAATGAACAGCTAGCAGAAATAAAACGCATACATTCCATGAAGAGATTAGCAAGATTTAAGGACGATTACTGGTGAAATTTATATGCATACACCGCCAAATACATATTCAATTCCACTAGTAACTTGAATTGTACAGAATAATGTATTCAAGTTTCTTTTAGAAAAGTGGACATTGGGACTGAAATGAAATCTTGACTCTATGTTCCTGGTGGACTGCCATAGTCACAAGCTTCCCACCATTAAGCATGCACACTTTAGTTCACCAGTTCAGTGGTGACCAACACTGCGTTGCAAACTCAGAATATTTGTAACTGCTGATGGTCTGGGATGTCAAATTAGCTATGATTGCCTCAGTTTAAAACCATATGCCTCAAGAGCTTTTGATTTTTGACACTAAAGTCTTTTCAGCTGTGTGTGTGTGTGTGTGTGTGTGTGTGTGTGTGTGTGTGTGTGTGTGTGTGTGTGTGTGTGTGTGTGTGTGTGTGTGTGTGTGTGTGTGAAATTGTGTGAAGACTATACACAGTTGTGCCGTTGTTATGTCTCGCAGAGTTAGCAAACCTCTTTCACCAAAACAAACCTCTTTTGTCCCTCTTCCAGTGACAGAAGAAATTGCAAATGCATTCTTAAAGGTGCAGTAAAACAAGACAGGAATGGTGCTTCCACAGCATCACCCAAACCGACAATCTCGTTCGCATAAAAGTACGAGGACAGTAGTCACATGGGAACTCCATTTCAGCCAAATCCCTTCCAAGGCACAAACCATCCTGACTCAGATCCACATCAACATTCCTTAACTGTTTCTGGCCTGGAATTCCGCTCCCACAACAGCGCCCATGGCCTGCTGAGGTTCAAGAAGGCAGCTCGTTGCAGCATTCTCCAGAGCCATGAGGGATGGGCAATAAATATTAGCCTGGTACAATTTTTAAAAATTAATTAGCAGCATCTTAATTGGAAATAACTTTAGCCTTCTGCTAAAAATAATGCAAGGATGCGATCACCCAATCAGGTAGATCTTAAAGAGAGGAGCCAATTAGTCAGAGCTAATATTTCAAGTTGGAACTGAAGAAGAGTTACAAGACTTGAAATGTTGACTCTGTTATTCCTCCACAGATGCTACCAGACCTGATGAGTTTGTCCAGCAGTTTCTGTGTTTATTTGTTTGTTTCAGATCTTCATCATCCGCAGTATTTTGTTTGATTATTATGATGTGTGCGCTCACGCTGTGTCGGTTTTGAGTCTGTCTGTGCCAGATAGTTTAGGGCTAGGTTGTATTTTCCTCCTCCACATCCTAAGAGCATTTTCTGATCACCTGCTCTGAGTGTTGGCCATGCTGTTGAGCCTGTAAGTGATGTTCTCTCGGGCTCTCGTGTACGGATTGCAGTTCCCCTTCATTCAACATGTTGAGGGGACCTTCCAAACTTGGGAAAGAACTATCTAAAGTCTTGTAACAGCATTTAAAGGATGGGTCACTTTATCCAGGTGAGCTTTGCGAAGCGGATGTAATGACCTACTTGCTCCCCACACACCTAGATCAGGGCATCAAGATGGCAGCTTCTGTGGGATTTCTGATTGTGAAATAGAACAACTTCTGCATGAAGTGGGGAAATGAAGTGTTACAATTCAGGCAACTTCCCGGTATTCTGAACATTTGTTATTTTGTTGTAATCTTCAACCACAATTTCCAAACATGCTCCATTTATATTGTCAGTTCTCTTTGTCTTAATCTTTCAATAGTTGTTACAAATTCTTTCAGTTCCCAGTTGGGGGTAGAATTCCTTGGTGTTTCTACTGGTGGAATTATCAATGTTGTGGCGTTGCAGTGGGAGATGGTCTGAGGAAATTAATCCGACAGGAGTACGGTGTGGGACCTGGGTTCTATGGCATGCTGTTCAAAGGGTTGGCTTAGACTTGAAGGGCCGCGCGGTCTCTTTCCACACTGTAGGGGTTCCATGATTCTATGACTTGTGTCCAAGTTTGAGGCATTTTCATTATGAGGAAAGACTTGGACCCTTCATTAGAACCAAGAAGGTTATGAGAATTGGAGACAGCCTGCTGGTCTGACTCAGTAATTGATGAGGGAATAGGAGGTGGGCTGAGGGAACAATAAATGTGCACTCCACTTGGCAGAAGGTATTGGTGCTTTCTGTCAGAGCCAGGTCCAAGCAGCTGCCTTTGGCTCATATCCCTTCGTAGCTTTGTTTAACAAAAACTTATCAAGATCAGATTTAAAATGAGCAACTTTTTGTTCACCGGGTGTGAGTGTTGCTGGCTGGGCCACTCGATGTTACTGGGTCATAATTCTGAACTCACTTCCTGACATCACAGTTGCCAACTTATACCCCAAGATCTTCAGTGCTGCCTCAAAGTGCCAGGGACCCGGTTCAATTCCACCCTCGAGTGACTGTCTGTGTAGAGTTTGCCACATTCTCCCCGTGTCTGCGTGGGTTTCCTCCAGGTGCTCTGGTTTACTCCCACAGTCCAAAGATGTGCAGGCTCGGTGGATTGTCTGTGTTAAATTGCCCATAGTGCTCGGGGATGTGTGGATTAGCTGGGTTATGAGGGAGGGGTCTGGGGGGATGCTCTGAGGGCCGGTGTGGACTTGTTGGGCCTGTTTCCATATCCTAGGGATTCTATGATTCTGTGATGAAGGCGGCTGAGAACCACCTGGGATGTGATATTCACAGCGACCCAGCCAGTGACATCTGAATCCTACAAATGAATAAAGAGATAATAATGCACCCAGAGTGTCTCTGCGCACCCCCAGGTGTTTGTTTAATGATTCTGGTGCACTCACCTCCTCTCTGACCAGGGGTTTATTCCATCTATCGCACATTCTTTGTGCAGCAACATTGGAATGAGATCTTGGCTGATCTCCTTTGTGCATTGAAAAATTTCCTGATCGCAATCGTGGAAAATCTATTTCCAAATTTCAGTCAGCCTTATCTAAAAATAAGGTGTCTGCCTGGTGAAGCTACAACATAGGACTACTTGTGTGGCAAAGAGGAAAAGCAGTGAGTGATAGACTGGGCTATGTGATTCCAACAGAGCTGATCGACATCCACTTCATGAATGTGGAGAACAATTAAATAACTAAGAAGAGGATGAGGCTCCACAACTATCCACATCGTCAATGATGGGGGAGCCTCACACGTCTGTGCCAATTACAAGACTGCAGCATTTGTATCTACCTTCACTCAGAAGCGTGAAGTGGATGATATACCTCAGCCTCTGACTGAGGACCCCAGCATCCCAGGGGATGGTCTTCAACTGATTCCATTGCCTCAAAGTGAAATCAAGAAACAGCTGATGGTACTGAGTGCAGCAAAGCCATTGGCCCTGATAACATTCCAACTATGTTACTGAAGACACGTGCTCCAGAACTGGCTGCAGCCTTTTGCTGAGCTATTCCAGTGAAGTGATAACACGAGCATCCATCCGGAAATGTGAGAAATTGCTAAAAGTTGTCCCGTCCACAAAAAAAGGACATTTCTGCATACCACCTCATTAATCTTCTCTTGATCAGGAGCAAAGTGAAGGAAAGGGTTATTGACAATGCTAACAAGTAGCACCTGCTCAGAAATAAACGATTCATTGATGCTCAGTTTGGTTCCACCAGAGACACTCAGTTCCTGAGCTCATTATAACCCTGATGCAAAATGCTGAACTCCCGAAGTGAAGAGATATTTTCAGATCTAGACATCAAGACAACACTTAACCAAGTGTGGCATGAAGGAAGCTTAGCACAACTGGAATCAACGGGAATCAGGGGGAAAACTCTTTTCTGGTTAGAGTCACATCTGGAACACAGGAAAATGGTTATGGTTGTTGGAGGTCAAACATCTCAAACCCAGGACATCTCTGCAGGAGTTCCTCAGGATAGTGTCCTCGGCCTGTCCAACTGCAACCGCTTCATCAATGACCTTCCCTCTACCATTATATTTGAAATGGAGAAGTTCACTCATAGTTCTGCTCAGCACCAGTTGCAATGCCCCAGGGCCGAAACAGTCCACCGCAACATGCCGCAGACCTGAACACACGCTGACTTTTGCTGAAAATTTGCAAGTAATGTTTGTGCCTGGCAATGACCATCTCCAAAATGAGAGAATTCAATCACTGTCCCTTGACATTCAATGGCATCACCATTTCCAAATCTTCCACTGTCACCATCCTGGGGTTACGTTTGAGCCAAAATGGACCTGGGCCTATCATATAAAGACTGTGGCCAAAGATCATACCAGGGTCTGTAATCAGATAGGGGCTGAATAACTCACCTGGTGACTCTCTTAAAAAACATCCACCATTAACAACGCATAAATCAGGAGTGTGTTGGAATACTTCCCAGTTGCTTGGATGAGTGCAGCATCATCGACACTCAAGAAGCTTGACACCATCCAGACAAAATAACCCTCTTGATTGGCACAAATATTCATAGTGTGGAGCTGGAGGAACACAGCAGGCCAGGATGCATCAGAGGAGCCTCCAGCTCCACACAGTGTTGTCTCCAACTGTAACGCCTGCAGTTCTTGCTATCTTTGAGTGAGTTATACACACAGACATACATACACACTCACATCCATAGACCGTGGCCAAATGCATACAGGCGCACACACACATAGGGGCAGCTTATCACAGTCAGACTGTGGTCTAAAGCCAATGCAGTCCTGGAGACCAAGCTGTCATTCAAAAGTGTGCCAGTGGGGTTTGTGTGGTGAGTGGGTAATTACTGCAAAATGTTGGTTGGGGGAGGGTAAACAATGTTGCTGGGAAAATCAGGTATTTATAAAGGTGGGGACAAGATCTGCAATAGACTTTCTCCAAGGGTATGGGCTGTGCAATACCAGACGGTGCAGTGTGCTATGGGAAGGAGCTGTTTGTGGCAGTGACCATGAAGGTGTAACACTGGGGTTCAGGGAACTGCCGATTGTTAGATGCAGTGATCGGAAAGTGAGAATGGCAGAACAATGGTCTGTCCATCTGCCTAACTGGAAAGAACAGAGAGGCCCGCTGGTCTTCAAAGGCAAAAATTTAATATTGAGTTCAATGCATTCAGATTATGAACCCAATCCCATTCCTTCCCTTGCTTTTAGTCTTACGTGTTGCATTCTCTGCCACCATGTCCTCTTCCCCCTCCCCTCACTCCGGTGGGACTATCTGCTCTTTCCTGTCTGCCAGTTAGACATGAAATTGTTCTGCCATTCTCGCATTTCGATCACTTAATCTGCACGCTCAGCAGCCTGTCTCCAACAGCACTCCACCCCCAACCTACTATTGCACAGATACTGCTCCCTCTGCACTTTGTGTCAGCTCTGATGAAGAGTTATCTGGATTTGAAACATTAGTTTGCTCTTTCTATCTGCTTGGATGCTGCCTGGCCCACTGTGGTCGCCAACATTTTTTGTTCTCAGTGCAGATCCCAGCATCTGCAGTAATTTTCAACAATGTTGTGTAATAATTTCATGTCACCTCCTCAATTTAGTTAGCAACAAAAGTTGAAAGGAGCAGGAATGGGCCATTCAGCCCCTCAAGCATTTTTCTACCCTCTATGTCAACACGGCTTTGTGAGGGCTAGGTCATGCCTTACAAACCTTATCGAGTTTTTTGAGGATGTGACTAGAAAGGTTGATGAGGGTCGAGCTGTGGATGTGGTGTATATGGACTTCAGTAAGGCATTTGATAAGGTTCCCCATGGTAGGCTCATTCAGAAGGTCAGGAGGAATGGGATACAGGGGAACTTAGCTGCTTGGATACAGAATTGGCTGGCCAACAGAAGACAGCGAGTGGTAGTAGAAGGAAAATATTCTGCCTGGAAGTCAGTGGTGAGTGGAGTTCCACAGGGCTCTGTCCTTGGGCCTCTACTGTTTGTAATTTTTATTAATGACTTGGACGAGGGAATTGAAGGATGGGTCAGCAAGTTTGCAGACGACACAAAGGTCGGAGGTGTCGTTGACAGTGTAGAGGGCTGTTGTAGGCTGCAGCGGGACATTGACAGGATGCAGAGATGGGCTGAGAGGTGGCAGATGGAGTTCAACCTGGATAAATGCGGGGTGATGCATTTTGGAAGGTCGAATTTGAAAGCTGAGTACAGGATTAAGGATAGGATTCTTGGCAGCGTGGAGGAACAGAGGGATCTTGGTGTGCAGATACATAGATCCCTTAAAATGGCCACCCAAGTGGACAGGGTTGTTAAGAAAGCATATGGTGTTTTGGCTTTCATTAACATGGGGATTGAGTTTAAGAGTCGTGAGATCTTGTTGCAGCTCTATAAAACTTTGGTTAGACCGCACTTGGAATACTGCGTCCAGTTCTGGGCGCCCTATTATAGGAAAGATGTGGATGCTTTGGAGAGGGTTCAGAGGAGGTTTGCCAGGATGCTGCCTGGACTGGAGGGCTTATCTTATGAAGAGAGGTTGACTGAGCTCGGTCTCTTTTCATTGGAGAAAAGGAGGAGGAGAGGGGACCTAATTGAGGTATACAAGATAATGAAAGGCATAGATAGAGTTGATAGCCAGAGACTATTTCCCAGGGCAGAAATGGCTAGTACGAGGGGTCATAGTTTTAAGCTGGTTGGTGGAAAGTATAGAGGGGATGTCAGAGGCAGGTTCTTTACGCAGAGAGTTGTGAGAGCATGGAATGCGTTGCCAGCAGCAGTTGTGGAAGCAAGGTCATTGGGGTCATTTAAGAGACTGCTGGACATGTATATGGTCACAGAAATTTGAGGGTGCATACATGAGGATCAATGGTCGGCACAACATTGTGGGCTGAAGGGCCTGTTCTGTGCTGTACTGTTCTATGTTCTATGTTCTATGTTCTATGAGGTCTGTGGCCAAGCCCAAGCACCTGCCTTTGGCTCATATTCCTTCATAGCTTTGTTTAACAAAAATTTATTGACTCAGATTTAAAATGAAGAACTTTTTGTTTGTGGGATGTGGGCATTGGTGGCTGGGCCAGCATTTAGTACCCATGAGAGAAGCAATCTGATAACACACTCCGCACTAGAGTTGGACCAAGCCAAATAACCAGTGTGGAAACACCTTTCAAGATCTGAAGTATTTTCTTATGTTAGCATCTGAGCTACATCCTACTTGTTTCCAATATTGATCTGGAGTAGTCTCCAAAAATGCAGTTTAGTGTCATATTCAGAAGTAAAATTAGAATCGCAGCATTAGTGCTCCAGTAGTGAAGCAAATGTTGGTTTTGTTTTATTTACTCACTGTTGGCGGCAAGGCAGGCTGTACTGAGCTCTTTGAGACCTCGAAAAACTCTGCTGGGAAATTATGAGGTCCGTGTGTACAAGGGTTAATCAAACATGGTTTAAGGGCATGCACCTAAAATGAGGTGTTGTTCAGGAATGTTATTTCTGTAGACAATTACACACTTCACAGTTCCCTGATGCTCTTCTTCATCTGCATCCAAGGGACTGGTTTTCTAAAATATTTGAATTGCAGTTGGAATTCTAAAAGGAGAAAAGTGATGGCCTCAGATGCCTGTTAAGGAAAGCCACTTCGCTCAAAATAAAAGTAAAAAATGAAATTTAAGTGAAAAGTAGAATCGGTATGCATATACAGGAACCTGAACAGGCTTATTAGAATAATTTGATATATAAACAAAAAAAATCCCTTTTTGGCATTTCAGTTGCATTTTGCAGAATGTTTAAACATGATCTTAAATCCAGTGACTAATTACTCCAAGCTTTCCCATACGTGTACAGACCAGTTTTAGGTTTATGTTGTTTGTTCTTCCAGCCACAAGCAGTTTATTCCTCTGTCCTGTTCCTTGTCTGGAATGCGGCATGGAACCATTGAAGCAGCAAAGGACCTAAATAAGCTATTGACTATAGCCCTTTGACAGGACTCTGGTGCTCTAATTACAGCCTATCCTAGTGCTGTGCTGATATCCCTTTGCTCCTGGCTGAATAAGGAATTCATGTTACCTTATTGATAAATAGTGGTATGCGTGGCCAAGTTAGAGGCAACAGGATACTGTGATTTGGCTGATAGAAACAACAGCACCAGGATGAGGTAGTGGCTGGTGAGAGAGTCAATCATATCCAAGAAATGGTGGGAATGAGTGCTCGAAACGGCACTGGAAAGTACGAGTTTGTTTTCCTGATGTTTGCTTACCAGGGTTCATCTTTGGGCATCTTCATGTTCAGTTTTTGTGGAACAAGGCAAAATCAGTTGCTTTCAGGTAAATTTCTCCTTCCTCAGTGAGGACAAATCTGCAGATGACTGAGGTGAGTCAAATACTATGAATGATAATTGAAAACTGCAATCTCCAGTGTGGAAGCAGCTATTCTCCTCTGGATGGATGCCTGAAAGATGAAGTAACATTGCTCAGATAGAAAGAATTCTGTATATTCCTACTTATAAGGCTGGTTAAGCCCATTTGTGACTCCCTTTAATATAAAAACAGATAGTATATGACATGCTGAGCCAGGAGAAAATTGGCACAGGATTTATAAGATGAGTGAGATGAATGCTTGACTTAAAGACAAGTATGATAGAAATGGGTTTGGATTCATGAGGCATCAAACACAACATTGGGGGAATGGTGAACTATACTATACCATCTTTAGCTGAACTGTGTTGCAGCAAGAAATCTTGAAACTATGGGCTTCAGGTATGTAATTCTTTAAAAATTGCATCCCAGGTTGACAAGCTGCTAAGAAGGCATCTAACATGCTTGCCTTCATCGCTCAGACCTTTAAGTGTCGGAGTTGTACGTCATGTTGAGGTTGTACAGGACATCGGCGAGGTTTCTTTTGGAATATTGTGTCCCGTTCTGGTTGCTCTGCTGTGGGAAGGAAATTATTAAATTGGAGAGGGTCAGAATAGATTTACCAGGATAATGCTGGGAAGGGAGGGTTTGAGACAGAGAAACAGGCTGAATAGGTGGGAGTTTTATTTACTGGAGCACAGGAGGTTAAGGGGTGACATTATAGGGGTTCATAAATCACGAGGGGAATAGATAAGGCAAGAAGGAAGGATCTTTTTCCGAGGATGGGGAGTTCAAAACTCAGAGGCTTATTTTTAAGGTAAGAGGGGAAAATTTTAAAAAGGACACGAGGGTCATCTTTTTTGTACAGAGGGTGTATTGTGTGTGGAATGAAGTGGCAGGGGACGCTGTGGGTGTGGGTAGAGGTATTACATTTAAAAGACATTTGGATAAGTACGTGAATAGAAAAGGTTTGAGGGAATAGGGACAAATGCAGGAAAGTGGGACTAGTTTAGTTTGGGTACATGGTTGGCATGGACTAGTTGGACTGAAGGGTCTATTTCCATGCTGTATGATTCTAAAAATCACCTACATCGCTGTAGCTCTAGAAACGCATATAGGCCAGACCAGGTAATGATGGCAGGTTTGCTCCGTAAAAGACTTTAGTGAAGCATATAAATATTTCCCCAACAATCGTTTCATGGTCAGACATAGACTCTGAATTCCGGATTATTATTGAATTCAATGAGTTTTGTCAAGCACGAGCTGTGTGTCATGAAACCAGGGTAGGAGAGTGGGCCAGAAGGGGCAGATGGAAATTAATGTGGGAAAGTGTGAGGTTTAAAGACTTTGGTATGAAGTCTCAAAATGTAGCCCAGTTAAGAAAAAGGGCTTTGGAAATCTGAAACACAAAGGATCTTAGGAGTCCTGGTTCAGAATTCTCTTAAGGTAAACATGCAGGTTGATTTGATAGTTAGAAAGACAAATGCAATGTTAGCATTTATTTTGAGAGGGCCACAATACAAGAGCAGGGATTCACTGCAGAGGCTGAATAAGGCACTTGTCTGACCACATTTGAAATATTGTGAATAGTTTTGGGTTCTGTATCGAAGGATGGATGTGCTGGCCTTGTAGGGGTCGAGAGGAAGTTCACAAGAATGGTCCCAGGAATGAAGGGCTTGTCATACAACAAGCAGTTGAGGACTTTGGGCCTGCACACAATGGAGTTGAGAAGGATGAGAGGGATCTCATTGAAACTTACAGAATACTGATAAGAGTGGATGTACAGCAAATATTTCAACTGATAGGAGAGACTAAGACACCAGGGCATAGCCTCAGGGTGAAGGGACAACCCTTTAGTACTGAGATAGGAGGAATTTCTTCAGGAAGAGGGTGGTGAACCTGTGGAACTCATTTCCGCAGAAGGTTGTGGAGATCAAGTCATTGAGTGTAGTTAAGACAAAGACGGGTATGTTTGTGATTATAAGGGGAACAAGGGTTAAGGGGAAAAGGCAGGAGGAAGGGTTGAGAAGCATACCAGTCATGACTGAATGGTGCAGCAGCCCTGACGGGCCAAATGGCCCAATTTTGTTCTCGTATATTATGGTCTCATGGTCTAAGGGCCAGGTGATAATGTGGCCAACCACAAGTGCCCACTTGCAGAAATAAATTAATCGATGATCCTACAGGGGGCCCTTTGGTAAGATGTAAACCTGACACTTATAGATTGGAGAAGTCATTGTGTCATTTCTAGCACTGGACCAAGGCCCTAGTATAGAACCCCAGGGTTGCTTACTTCCTCTGTATCCTCAATCCAGGCTGCCTTTGTCAAGTGTGGGGCATAGCTGAACTTTGATGATGAAGATTGATTAAGTTAGGACTTCTGCTTGACGGGAAGAAGACTGAGAGGACATGTGATAGAAGTTTTCAAAATCATGATCGGCCTGCATAGAGTAAAGATAGCAATGTAGAAAATAGGTGCAGGAGTAGGCCATTTGGCCCTTCACTATAATCGTGGCTGATCATGCAATCTCAGTATCCCATTCCCACCCTCTCCCCATCCTCCTTTATCCCGTTATCCACAAAGGCCACGTCCTGTTCCTGCTTGAATATATCGAATGAACTGGCTCCAATAGCTTTCTGTAGCAGAAAATTCCACAGGCTCACAACTCTCTGAATGAAGAAATTCTTCCTCATCTCAGTCCTGAAAGGATTACCCCTTTTACTCTTACACTGTGACCCCTTGTCCTGGACTTCCCCAACATTGGGAATAGTCTTTCCACATCAGTCCCATCAGGACTTTGTATGTTTCTTTGAGATCCCCCTCATTATCCTAAGTTCCAGCGAATGCAGGTCAAGTCAACCCAATCCTTGCTCATATGTCAGCCCTGCCATCCCAGGAATCAGTCTGGTGAACCTTCACCAGACTCCCCGTGTAGCAAGAATAACCTTCCTCAGGCTGGGAGACCAAAACTACACACAATACTCAAGGTGTGGCCTCACCAAGGCCTTGTATAACTGCAGCAAGACATCCCTACTCTGATACTCAAATCCTCTCACTATGAAGGCCAGCATGCCAATAACTTTCCTTACTGCCTGCCACATCTGTATGCCAACCTTCAGTAACTCTTCTGCCATGGCACCCAGGTCTTGTTGCACCTGCCCTTTTCCTAAACTGCTGCCATTCAGATAACTATCTTCCTTCCTGTTTTTGTGGTTGAAGTGGGTAACCTCACATTCAATCACATGATATTGCACTTGCCAAGTATTTGCTGACTCAGCCAGCTGCCCAAGTCACCCTGAAGCCTCTTAGCATCCTCTTCACAGCACACGCTGCCACCTTGCTTAGTGTTTTCTGCAAACTTGGAGATATCACCTTCATTTCCTTTGTCCAAATTGTTAATGTACATTGTGAACAGATGGGGTCCCAGCACTGAAACCTGTGGCACACCATCTGTCACTGCCTACCACTCTGAAAAGGACCCATTTACCCAAACTCCGTGCTTCCTGTCTCCCAACCAGTTCTTTACTCATGGCAATACATTGCCTCCAATACCATAAAAGCTGGCTAATTTTGCCGACTAATCTCTTGTGTGGAACCTTGTCAAAAGCCATTTGAATGTTCAGACACACAACATCTACTGATTCACCCTTGTCTACTCTACTGGTCACATCGTCAAAAAATTCTGGAAGATTTGACAAACGTGATTTCCTTTTAATGAATCCATACTGACTTGCACTGATCCTGTCACTGCTTTCCAAATGCTCAGTTATTCCATCCTTAATGATTGACTCCGGCATTTTCCCCACCACCAATGTCAGGCTAACTGATCTGTAATTCCCCATTTTCTCTCCTTTTTCAACGTGTGGGATTCCATTTGCTACCCTCTAGTCCATTGGAACTGTTCCAGAGTCTACAGAATGCTGGAAAATGATCACCATTACTTCTACTATTTCTCAGGCCACTTCCTGAAGTACTCTGGGATGCAAAGCATCAGACCTTAGGGATTTATTAGGTTTTAATCCCAAAAACTTTCCCAAATATCATTTTCTGTCAAATAAGGATTTCCTTCAGGCCCTCCTTCATGCTTGGCCCTCTGCCCACTGGCATTTCCTGAAGATTATTTGTGTCCTCCTTAGTAAAGACACATCCAAAGTATTGCTTAACTGGTCTGCCATTTCTTTGTTGTCCATTATGATTTCACCTGATTCAAACTGCAAGGGACCTACTTCTGTCTTCACATGTCTTTTTCTCTTCACATATCAGTAGAAGCTTTTGCAGCCAGTTTATTTCTGTTTTCCACCAGCTTACTTTCATCTTCTATTTTCCCTTTGCGAATTAAACCATTTGTCCGCCTGAGCTGAAGTTTAAATTTCTCCCAGTCCTCAGGTTTTCAGCGGTTTCTGTTGAACTTTTATGCCTTCTCTTTGGTTTTAGATAGAGAGAAACTATTCTCTCTCATGAAAGAGAAAGAGAATGAGAGGGTATAGATTTAAATTAATGTGGAAAAGAAATGAGAATGATGTGAGAAAAACTTATTTACCCAGTGAATATTGCGAGTCTGGAATGCATTGCCTGGAAATGTGAGCGAAGCAGGTTCAATTAAAGCATTCAAGAGAGGCATTGGATAAATATTTGGACAGAAATGGAGTGCAGGGATATGGAGAAGGGGCAGGAGGCTGGCACTAGAGAATAGAACTGATGCACATGTATTGGACTGTATGGCTTCCTTCTGCATGGTATCAATTCTGTGATTCTCTGATATGTATCTATGGTTGCTCGCATCAAGCATCCCCCAGCCTTTTAGGATTCTCAAGGCACCACCCCAATCCACTTGCAGGATGCTTTTAAGCTTAAAATCAGTGTTTTATGTTTCTCTGGTATTGAAATATTGCTGCATGGATACAGTACGTGCCAAGCTCACAGAATGGACCAGGCTGCATCTCAGGGCTGTTTGCTAACTCTCTTGGCAATCACTCACTGTGAGACTATCTGGATGATCACAGCATCCCTGCCATGCCACATTGCATTTTGTCACCTCAGCCAGAATTACATTGCTCTCAGAATTTCTGTCTTGCATTGCATTTCCGTGCAGACACAAAGCCTGGATGCTTGTGCAAGGAAGATCGCTCTCAGCGAATGCATAAAATGTCAGGCAGCCCATCACTGGTCTTGGCTCTTTCTGCCAAATTGTGTGTTGTCCACTCCTGGAGTGACAGAAAGGGAGGGATAGAGTGAGATGAAAGTGGGTGATACAGTAGCTAGTGCTGGTGCAGGTGGGGCAGAGTGCTGGGCAGAGCAGAGATGCCGTATAGTTTGCAGAATCAGGGCTTGGGTGGGTGAGGACAAGTGAGAGAAAATAAGAAATAGGAACAGGATTAGGCCATACTGCCCCTTGAGCCTACTCCACCGTTCAACTGGATCATGGCTGGCCTGACTTTCCTCACATCCAATTTCCGACATTTTCTCATAATTTTTGATTCTCCAACTGATCAAGAATCCATTTGTCTCAGCTCTAGATGCACAAACTCTGCCCTCACAGCTCTCTGTGGCAAGGAATTCAAAAAAGTCACAACCTTCTGAGAGAAGAAATTCCTCTGTATGATAGTCTTAAATTTGCACCACTACATTCTCAGACTATGCTCCCTGGCCCTAGACTGTTCCATGAGGGCAAACAGCCTCTCAAGATTTGCCCTGTCAAAGCACTTAAGAATCCTATATGATTCCTGGAGGTCACCTCTCACTCTTCTACATTCCAGTGAGTACAGTCCCAACCTGTTTAGTCATTACTCAAATGACAATCGCTCCATAACTGGGAGAATCCTAGTGAACTTTCTCTGAACTGCCTCCAGTGAAATGATATCTTTCCTTAAATAGGACCAAAATTGCTCACAGTACTGCTTGTGGTTTCAACAGGACCAAAGATCCTTGGAATTTGGAGAAGGACCAGAGGATTGGAAAACTCCCAATGTGTCACCCCTACTCAAAAGGGTAGAGGGGCAAAAAACAAGTAACTGTAGCCCTATTGTTGGAAAACTGTTGGAATCAGTTACGAAGGAAGTCGCCACAGAGCATTTGGAAAATCATCATCTGATGACGTAGAATCAGCAGGACTTCGTGAAAGGGAAATGGTGTCTCAGAAACTTAGAGTTCTTTGAGGAGGTCTCAATCAGAGTGGGTAGAGTGAAGCCAGTCAGTATGTTGCATTAGGATACCCAGAATGTGTTAGACAAAGTTGCTGTCTACAAAGTGATACACAATTTGCCTTCATCTGCCAGGCCTGGGCAAATGCACAAGCCATATCTGACAGCGCCAGACTGACAGCACTCAGCCGAATGCACCGCAGAATTTAAAGATCATGCCTGAGCGAGTGATGCAGATATCCTAGCTCTGGGAGGTCCTTCCTGGTGAGCAGTAGGATCAGGCAAAAGCATTGTCATAGGGTAAGGGGAGGTAATGAATTGCACTTGGGATGATTTGGTAAGAAATCTTACCAGGCCTCTCAGTGAGGTATCCTCTGTGAGACTCAACAAAATTGACACAGAGCCAAATTATGATAAGATTCAGCCACAGAATTGCCCATTATGTCTGCACTGGGTCCTGGCACGTTTTAACTTGGTGCCAATCAAATGCCTTTGCAGTGTAAACCTGCAGACACTTTGCAATGGCCTCTGATGTGCCTCCGTTGAATTTGTCTCCACCACACAGCATTACAAAGATATTAACAGGGATTGATTTGCTGTGATGTTGGTGTAACTTGATTGAAAGTGGACACATTGACTTAACACACTCTCAATTCCAACAATCTATTTATGCTTGGTGTAGAGCATCTAGACTTGAAACGTTAGCTTGCTCTCTCTCCATGGATGCTGCCTGACCTGCTGTGATCTCCAGAATGTTTTGTTTTCAGCACAGATTCCTGCATCTGCAGAAATTTGCTCTGATCTATTTGTGTTTGCCTCCAAGCTGCTGGCAAATATAGGGATAGTCCAAGTTTGGGGATAGCATTCCTGATGTTGTTAACAATATTTATCGGATTGGATCTATCTAATTAAAGGACAAGTCAATTTTTCCAGGTGAACATTGTGAGGATGATGTAAAGGCTTGTTTGGTCACTGCAGACTTAGCAGAGAGCTTCAGGATGGCAGTGTCTGTCGGATTTCTGATTTTGCAATAGAACTGCTGCTGCATGAAGTGGGGACATGAGGTGTTAAAATTCAGGCAACTTCCCAATATTCTAAATATTTGTTAACTTAGTTTCTAATTTCCGTTAAACCACAATTTCTAAACATCCTCCATTTCTTTTGTCATTTCTCTGGTTGCATTGTTTTGATCGAACTGTAACTGTTACAATTTCACACTTTATTTCAGTGAGTGGGGGAGAAACCCATTCGGGAATTTATTTATTCATTTATTAATCCCACTCGTGTTAAAGGGTGAGACACTTGAGTTCTGAGGAAAGACTTGGGTTCTTCGTTTGAACTAACAGCTGCTGTGGTGGGGATTTGAACACATGTCCTCAGTGGTTCAAAAAGGGCTCGAAAAACAACTCCTGAATAAATTGTGTTTTGCTTAACAGAGTAGTTTGAGCAAACAAATTGCATCTGGAACACCGCACTTACAATTACCTCTAAAATAAGAAATTTAGAATCTAGACTGTCTTCTGAATAGTTTAAGGGTGTTAGGTCTGATTCACAAGAGCTTTGTGATTTGAGGGGAAGTATGTCGCCATGATGGAGGGAAATCATGGCAGGTTCTTTTTTAACTGCTTCCCATTTGTAGAGTCTATTTTTCTCACTTTTTGCCTCAGTGCACTCTACGTCATTTCTCCTGATCTGGGAGATGACTGACTTCCAGACTGGGCCGCACATCGGTGAGCAGGATCACAGAAACGGGATGATTCCTACTCTATAACTTTGCCTGTAATTAGGATCTGACAGCACATGGATGGCCATGTTTCACATATTGAAGCTGACCTTGCCCCTCTGTCCCCCACTATCCATTTTTGATCTGAATACCAGGTGACCATTAAACTGTTTGGACAATTTGTAGATATATCCTCTGCCTTCTTCTGATGTTTGTCCAGTACTTGAACATCTCTCATTTCTGTGTTTGTATTCAAGATCTGTAGATCTGGACAGACATTTCATTCTAAGAGGTCCATTCCCAAGGTGGCTCAGCTGTGACATGTGGTGTTCCAGGGGACAGTGCTCATTCAGTGAGAACCTACACTCTGAACTCCTGTTCAACTCTGGAGCCCCCCTTTCTGCTGGATACTGTATCAGGTGTTGCTGCCGTTAAAAGGCACTGAGGCTTTGTTCTCGGAAATGTACCTGAGGGGATTATATGATTTAAATCAAGAAAATAGAATACTTACTCCATCAGCATGTTGTAGGATGTGAAAGGAAGAACGCCTTTGTAATGACTCTTGATAATGATGACTATTCTTCTTCTTATAAAATCCATTAGCATTAATAAACATTGTCCTAGTCGAGATAACAAAGTGTAGAGCTGAATGAACACAGCAGGCAAAGCAGCATCTTAGGAGCACAAAAGCACAGAATCTGATGAAGTGCCCAGGCCCGAAACATCAGCTTTTGTGCTCCTCAGGTGATGCTTGGCCTGCTGTGTTCATCCAGCCCCACACTTTGTTATCTCAGATTCTCCAGCATCTGCAGTTCCTGCTATCTCTGTCCTAGTTGAGTTGGTTGAGTCTGAAGCCATGGAGGAACCTAAAGTGAATCTATTGGTAGGTCTTATACATTGTCATCAATGAAACTTGACCTTTATTGAGGGACCCAAGACTGAACCTTTGCATAGAAATCCAATGAACTAAGGGCAGCCCCAAAAATATTCTTGGCTACCTTGTATTATGAGAAAAGTTAAGATGGCCTATCTGATTGTTCTTGAATACTTTTATTTATCTCTCAAGCAAGACTTAACAGACATGGCTAATACGTTATATCAATTGATATAACAGACATCAGATTCTGCTGTGGGGGTATGTGATCATCAGGACTCTTCCTTGCCTTTTTTATCTGAAACATTTTATGTTTTCTTCTACCTCACTTTAGTCTCCATCGGCGTGCCTGGCATTGGCGGTGGTGAAGGTGAATGGGGCCTAATGGTGAAGATGGTACCTGAGGATCGGCAGCTTCAATGTTGGTTGGGTCTGGCGAGGCAGCGGTGGCGGTGGTGGTTCTGAGCTGGGTCAGAACTCGTACACAGCTGGACTCCTCTTGAAGCTATCGCTTTTCGTTTTCTCTCTCTCAAACTATCAAAATGGTGCTGGATTATGGTGACAAATGAAAGATTTTCATGTGTATTTTACAATGAAATACAGTAATAATAAACCTTTCACTCATGAATTAATGGTTCTTTTACTCATTATCTTTTGGATACTCTATATTATCTGTTTGGGTAAAGAACAATAGTTTATTTTATATAAGGTGCGATTGTAAGCTACTTTTTCAGCTTAATGTCATTGAGGGCATACAAGCGACAGAGTGAGGTGGCTGGTAGATTTAGAGAAGTAATGACACAGCAGGATCAGGCCAGATAGGTAGATGGCTGTCACAAAAAGTAAGAAGGTAATTCAGAAGTCTCTCAACTTTTTTGAAGAGTGATTGTGTGTGGAATGAACTTCCAGAGGAAGTTGTGGATACGGCGACAATTACAATGTTTAGAAGTTTTTGAATAAGAAATACTTGGACAGATTTGGGCCATGTGCAGGCAGATGGGATTACTTTAATTTGGGATGATGGTCAGCATGGACTGATTGGACTGAAACATCTGTATTTGAGCTGTCTGACCCTACAATTCCAACCACATATCCAAAAATAATCTGATCCCATTTGCCAGCGTTTGTTCTATAGACCTCTAAAAGCTTCCTTTTCATGTAACCATCCAGATGTCTTTTAAATGTTGTAATTGTACCAGCCTCCACTTCTTCTGCTGCCAGTTCAATCCATCCACACACCATCGTCTGCATGAAAAAGTTATCCCTTAGATCCCTTTTAAATCTTTCCCCTCTCCTCTTTAACCCATGCCCTCTAGTTTTGGGCTCTATTGAGGTAAAAACACCTTGGCTATTCATCCTACCCTTTGTAGAATCATAGAATATTACAGTACTGATGAGATCCTTTGGCCCATTAAGTCAGTACCAACAAAAATACTTTACGACCTAGACTAGTCCCATTCTCCCACACAAGGCTCACAACCTTGATTTTTCTGACAGTTCAAGTGTTCATCCATAAATACAGACATGAAGTTCTTATTTAATGCACAGACAGTTTGCCCCAGTGGTCCCAAATAGGCCCTCTTCTTTCCATATTCATTCCCTTTCCCTTGAAAAACTTGTAGAATGTTTGGGATGCTCCCTCATCTTACCCACCAGCAAGACTATCTTCTTTGCTCTTCTAATTGCTTTCCTGATATCTCCCTGCACTTTCTCTACTCCTCGAGGAACTCCATTGTTTTTCTCTCTTTGTACCTTTTATACATCTCTCTTTTCCTTTCCGTCCAGTCCTGAATATTCTGAGACATCCAGCATTCTCCAGGCTTGTTGCTCTTACATTTCACCTGAAAGAGAACATGTTGAGCTCGCACTGCCCAGGGCCTTTTTCTGAACACACCTCACTGTTCAGCAGTAGATTCAACTTCAAGTAGCTGCTCCCAGTTTACTGTGGCGAAACCCTGCCTCCAAAAACCTGAAGACAATTATTGGATTGATGATCAACCTGTTTGTATCACATCACGAACACTCCTGTGGCCAAGTCTAACTGCAGATCGGGTGACCACTTTGCAGAACACTGATACACTGTCCATGAGCTTCTGATTGCTTCCTACTTCAACACACCACCATGACGCCTGGCATCTTTGAAATAACTCCACAGAGGCTGGTTTCCCATCACCAAGTCACCCTTTATATGCACATGCAAAGCACATAGCACTGACCCAGCTGGCATAGAGCCAGCCCTTAGAGCGAGCAGAACCCCCAACATTCCTGTTTCTTGTTTTCCCTATTTAAACATGCACACTTTATTAGTCAGTGTCGGTCCAACAACTGGAATCACCCATATTTAACATTCCATTTTGTGCCCAGGAGATGTAAACCCTCAGTTATGTTTGTATAAAAGTGAAGCTTTTAGTATGCCAAAGTCAAAAAGGACTGAAAAATTAAGACAGAAATTACAAATGACCACATTTTTCAGTTACACAATTTACATACCAGCAATTCTACACAAGCTTGAGTATTTGCTGCCACTTTTTGGGCTGTTTTACTCGAGGCGTTAATAACTTTAGGCAATGCAATAACACTCCTGCTAATATCTGACATCCAGGACTCCCTGATTGGGTCTCTGTAGTGATTGGGACAAGGTGGATCTCATTGTCTACAAAGTTCTTGATTGGCCCAGGTTAACATCCCCAATGAGGAAAGCCTTGGCTGATCAAGGAGATTGGAATCTCGTCCTGAGAACTGAGTCTGGTTTGGCTGGCCCAGAGCCCGTGTACTATGTACGAGTGAATAAAGGGTGACTTGTTGATGGAACCTGGTCTCTGTCCAGTTATTTCAGTGGTGATGGGAGAAAACGGGCTATATCTGAACAACGTTCACTGGCAACTGTCATCTTGCATTTCTGATGATTCATACGATGCATTTCAGGCATTATACCACCATTTGGGAAGCTTGGCTCCTTTGAACCTGCTGTGAAAGACTGGGGCCAGGACGTGGAAAGAATGTGATTTTTTTTTGGGCAATCGACATTGGGGCAGATGAAAAGCAACAAGTAATCTTGACTGCGAATGGACCTGCAGCATTTTTTTGTGAAAAGGGGCTTAACTTTCCCAGAGGCACCAGACACTAAATCTTTCCAAGAGTTGACAGAGTTTGTGAAGGAATATTATGATCCAAAACTCCTCTCATCCTGACATGCTATTTAATCAGAACAGGGGGAGCCCGTATTGGGATTTTTGATGAGGTGACGATGACTGGCAGATGCCTGTGATTTTGGGTTGAACCCGAATGAGACACTAAAAGGCTATTTGGTATGTGGGATTAGTGACATAAACATGTAGAAGTCCCTACTGGCTAAAGCCCAACAGGATTTCAAACAGGCACTATCACTGGCTCTGTCATGAGAAAATGCACCAAGTGGAGCATGGGAACGACAGGACACCCCAGTGGAAGTGGAAACCCTTACCTGTCTGAATGGGCTTGGGGAACACCACGTGAATGTAGGCAATTGCAGAGCCTCACGCAGGCCATATCCTGAACAGACAAACCCTAGACCAGCCCACAGCAGAACCCCACAACAAAGCCAAGGGGCTAAACAGTTCTTCAGGATCTGGGCTGGCGAGCCATTGTATTTGATGGCGGTACGCAGGCTCAAGACTGCAGAGGAGCCCTACAAGGTCTGAGCTGAGTAGGCCAGTGCCCAGGAGAGTGTACACCCTGGGAAGTTCCCCTACATATGTGTTGGGACAACTAACTTGCTCAGTAACATCCAAATCAGAGGCCAATTAAAATTAACATTCATTAAATGGTCACCCAGTTCCCATGGAGATTGACACTGGCACAACTGTATCTGTGTTTGCAGAACCTGTCTTTGACAAGATTTTTAGGAACTCCAACATTTAAGCTTGTGCAAGGCCTCAGCCAGACTGAGAACATACACTGGGGAACCACTACAGCTAAAGGGGATGACTTTGGTTCTGGTCTCCTATGAGAAGCAGTTGGTGCAGTCACGACTGATGATAGTGAAAGGCTCGGGCCCAAGCCTATTGGGGTGGAATTTGCTGAGACAAATTCACCCAGAATGGCTCAAGAATTTGCGATTGGAAAATGGCTGCCTCAGTGAAGTCCCAGTGAAATCCCCAGGAGTTTTTCAAGAAGGGCTTGGGTCTATCAAAGGGGCCAAACCCATTTTACATGTAGGCCAGAGGACAGCATATTACTGTGGGGAAGCAAGGGTGATTGTCCCAAATAAAGGTCATCGCCAGGTATTGGCAAACTCCACCAGGGCTACCCCAGGGTTTCCAAGAAAATGATGCTGGCCAGAAGATATGCCTGGTGGCCAGGGATGGTGGGATGGTGTACAGAGTGCCAAACAAAGGACAAAAATTGTCACCAACAGCACTCCCACACATGGGAATGGCCAGGTAAACCTTAGATTCAGTTGCATGTCGGCCAAGCTGGCCCTTTCAAGGGTTCAATGCTCCTGGTCATTGTGGCTGCCCATTCAAAGTCTTTGGATGTGCATAGAGTTCATTCAGCCACCTCAGGGGTCCTTTATTCATTCACAGGATGAGGGCGTCGCTGGCTAGGCAGCATTTATTGCCCATCCCTAATTGCCCAGAGGGCATTTGCGACTCAATCACGTTGCTGTGGGCCTGGGGCCTCATTGGCCAGACCAGATAGCGATGGCAACTTCCTTCCCTGAAGGACACGAGCGAACTGGGTGGGTTTTACCCGACAATCAACAATGGATTCATGGTCATCATTAGATTCTTAATTTCCGATATTTCATTGAATTCAAATTCCTCCGTTTGCCGTGGTGACTGCGAAGCTGTGGGCATAACTCGCGATACACTGACTCCTGGAAGAACTGGGTCACAGACAATGGACATCATTTACCAGCAGGGAATTCAAATATGCCTGAGCCAATCACATACAGCGCATGTGGATAGCTCCATACCGTACAATGGTCTGGTAGAAACAGTGAGCCAAACATTGAGGGCAGGTTTAAAGAAGCAGCCTACAGTGTCAATTTATGCCATGCTGTCTTGGTTCCTGTTCGATTATAGGATCACCCCTCGCACACAACAACAGGGATAGCTCCAGCAGAGTTGCTGATGGGGAGAAGACTCTGCAGCAGGTTGAACCTGATATTCCCAGACCTGGGGGAGAGGAGGCAGTGAGATGCCAACAAGAACACCAACGCCAGCCACATGCTGCCTCGAAGGGAGGGAGACAATTTAATAGGGGGGAAAAAGTTTGTACCAGTGCCACGGATTTGGCCCAGTATGGGTACAAGGCAAGGCTGATGCAAGGCCAGGTCCTGGGACTTACTAAGTTTGGGTAGGCGAGGTGGTCCTGAACAAATGTGTGGATCACCCAAAAGCTGTTACCTTGCAAACAGGGCAGGTGCAAAACATACCTGGTCCCTCAGAATAGCCAGAAGGTCTGTTGCAAAATGTAGGTTCTCCCCCTCCAGCCAAGGTCGAGGAAACTTGAGTCTGTGACGGATGCAGCCGAGATACTTTCATCACCGGGAGAGGAGGAAAAGACTCTTCCGAGACGCTCTGGATGCAAAAGGAGGGCCATGATCCACCATCGCTACCTCCCCCTATGCCAGGGGTGGAGTCAGAGGAACCAGAACTGGAGTGAAAACGTCACACAGAAGCTACAAGCAAAAGACCGGGACAACATCCCTGGACTTCGGGATGTAGTGATTGGGACCAGGTGGATGTCATTGACGACGTGGTTCTTGATTGTCCCAGATTAGCAACACCAATCGGGAAAGCCTTGGCTGACCAATGCAACCAGGAGAAACAAGTATAACCAAGGGATTAGAATGTCCTCAGTTGAAGACTGACTCTGAGCTGATTAGCCACAGCTAGAGTATTGTGTCCTCATAAATAAAAGTAAAACTGGGGACAGGATACCAGACTCTGTGCAGTTATTTCAGGCTCTTAACCTGTTCTAATCAGGGAACTCATTCCATGAGGTCTACCTGGCTGACCTCATTCCAATCAGTATATCCCTCCTCCTCTAAGGCCTGGGGTCTAGGCCCGTTCTTTATCCTGTAGTTTGTCCCGGGGTGTTTTCAACTCCTTTTCAGTTTCTCTGACTCTGCCTCGGAAGCTGCTGGCATGTTCTGGGCCATAGCCTCCATCGTGCCTGGAGAATGTCGGCCGAACCTCATCTTGTTCTTCAGGTGATAATGGTGTTGAGCCTGTGTCTATTGCTGGGTCCATCTTGTTCTCAGTGATTTCTTCAACGCGAGGTCAAGGGGGACAATCCACAGGTTCTGACAGCCTTGCCGGAGGTTCTGAGAGGCTTTTCTCCTGCTCCGTTTGCGAGATTGTGGCTTTCATCTGATCCATGTGCTTGTTTAGGATTGCCTCTCCTACCGGAAGTTTGTATGTCACAGGATCTGACTTTGTGTCAACCATTCCTCATACCCACTCAGGTCCATTCCGATGACATCGACACCAAACATCATCCCCTGAAATAAAACGACCTCTGCCATTTAAGAATTTGTGCCTGGCATTGACGTTCCTGATGCTGTTTCACCCTCCGCTCCCTAATTCCGGGAAGATCAGAGATAACTTGGTGTAAAGTATTTTCCTCATTAGCACATCTGCTAGAGCTGTCCCCGCAGTTCCACGAAGGATGGTCCCATAATCAAGCCACAACCTGTTTGGGATCGAGAGAAGTAGTAAGCTGTTTGTTTGAGCCTGCCTTCAAAATATGGACTACTCTTTCCACCAGAATATTGAATGATGAATGGTATATAGCTGTCCTTATACGCTGAATGCCAGTTGACTTTAAGAAATACTTGAATTCCCTGCTGGTGAATGATGGTCCAAAAGTCTGTGACCAGCACCTTTGGGAATCTGTGTGTTGCAAAAGATGCTCACAACTTTTCAGTTATTGTCCCCAAGTTTGTCAAATGACCTCAATGCACATTCAAACATTTTAGATGGGTACTCACAATGATTAAAAAAAACGGCCCATGAATAGGCTGGCATAGTCGATTTATGACTAAATCCAGGGTTTACCTGGACATTCCCGTGAATGTTGCTGACAGCAATTTTTGTTTTTTTTGGCCCTCTGGACCCTGCCCCACAAAGACAGCTGTGTCTACATCCAACCCTGGCCACCAGACACAACCTCTCACAAACATCTTCATTTTGAAAACCCCTGGATGACCTTGGGGGACTTCAGTAGGTATCTGCCAAAATCCTTTGTTTGGGACAATCACTCTTGCTTCCCATCATATTATGCCACCCTCTATGGACATCTGCTCTCTCCAGGCCCAGAAACATTTCAATTCTGATGGTGTGGGCCCATTTGTTTCTCCCATCACCATCAGTTGTTTCAGTTTTTCCAGGACTGGATCATTTTGTCTCCACAGTCTGATATTGTCAGCCGTGACTGCAAGTATGTCCAGAAAGTTTAAAACCAGAACGGGCTCTGCAGCAGTCCCCCAGTACTGTGTAAAGAGGCAGAGCATGTCAGCACCACATTTCACTTGGGACTGTAGTGTCCTAAGACCTTAGATGACAATAACTATTTCTTCACTTCCCTAAAGCCAACATCATGACTCTGAGACCATTTCCAAAGCTGACCCCTTTTCAATATCAAATGTAAGGGTCCCAAGATTGAAGTCAGGTTACATATGAATTTTTGGAAATAATCTTCCAACCCAAGGAAAGACCTAATCTCCAGTACGAACATGGGTGCCTGGGGACATTTGATTACCTCACGTTATCTTCCAACAGGTGTAACCCGGTCTTGTCAACTCTTGTGGTCAAAGTAGGTCACTTGGAGCACATGGACACGCATCTCTCCTCACTAAGGCTTATCCCTGCCTCGGAGACATGTTAAAGCACCATTCAAATTCTCTAAATGCTCTTTTTTGGTCTTCTCAGTTATTTGCATGTCATCTAGACCATGCAAAATATTCTCCATCATCTGTTGGAAAATAGCATAGGCCGATACCCCATAAGGCAGTCTTGTAGATTGTTAGAATAGATATTAATTGTAGAATACTTCTGGGAATCCTCATCTAATGCCAATTGTGGCACGGTTTACTCATATCTGGCTTGTCTTGACTAATCTGTCGATGGCTCAATCAGTTTGAATGTTCTCTGCAAGCTTATGCTTATGCACTATTTTCTCCCTCTTATTCAATCCCTTTGTGTTTCTTTTTGGGTTAATTTCTTTGTCTTTTCCTTGGAATGAAATACTCTGATGCATAAGCTGCCTTCCCCATGATAATTGTGCCAGAGTGAAATGAATAATTGTTGCCATTCCTCCAATGTACTCTTCAAATGTTTGCCATTGCCAATCCACTCTCATCCCTTTATCAAAGTCAACTTGCACATCACACCATTGCAGTTTCCATGAGTCAGATTCACAAACTTGGTCTCAACTACGCCATTCTGTACCTGAATGAGGAATTCTATCGTGTTATGGTCACTCTTCCCCAAAGGCCTCACGCAATGGATTGTCATTGATCCCTTTCTCATTACCCAGCACCCAGCCTTGGCTGGCTTGATCTCTAGTTGGTTCATGACCGCATTGACACAGAAAATCATCTCAAACACACTGCAGGAATTCTGACTCGATGGGATTGTTACTGATTTGCCTAATCGATGCGCAGATTAAAATTGCCCATAATTATGCTGTACTTTCATTGCTTGTGCCTTTAATTCCCTGCTAATACTTTCACCAACATTGCTGCCGTAATCTGGAGTTCTATGTATAACCCTTACCATCATTTTCTGTCTCTTGATGATTCTAAACGAAATCCAAACAGATTTCGTTTCACTGGAGCTAGTATCATTCCTCAGTAATGTGTTCATTTCTTCTTTAAGCAACAATCATCCCATATCCTTTTCATTTTTGTCTGTCCTTCCGAAAAACCGATTACCTTTGGATATTCAGCTCCAAGCTCTGGCCACACTGCAACATTTTCACAAGCATTCTAGCTCTTCATTAATGCCTGGGTTCATCAAGATAAAACTGACCCTGGGGTTTTTCCCTGAATCCCAATATTGCATAGTAGCATCCAGCAAATACTGTTTGTGAGCTTTTCTACATGTGTCTCAGCTACTGGAATGTTAATGTGTTAAGACTGAGGGCTTCTTCAGGGTCTATTGTGGCTTATCAGCCAGCGACCTTCCCACATTCTTAACTCACCAACATTTCTTCTGAGTCTTGACTCCAACAACTAGTTGCCTACTCAGGCCTGAAGCTTCCTCCAATGTTCTGACTACAAAGAACCATCTAACTGCTCTTGCCTCATCACCAGCAAAGAATTTGCATATTCCGCTGCCTTACCAGAAGCACTATTACACTGTTACATCTCCAACATGGAGTCAACCACTGTTGCTGTTTGTCTCATTCCACAACTGCCGATACCTTGGAGCTCCTCTTCAGTGACCTCCAACCTGTCTTGGGTCATTGCTTGAAAACCTTGTCATAAGCCATTCTCATATTGTTGGGTCGAATTGAAAGTTGCCACATAGTGACGCTTGGAACTGAGTGACCTCTGAATTTACAATTCATAGATTACTGCCTTCTAAAGCACAAGACATGCTCAGATGAGGAAGGGTTCTTCACACAAGACTGTGAGCAGCTGTGGCCCCAACACTGATCACTGAGGTGCACCATTTTTTAGTTTCTGCCAGAGTGAATCAGTTATCTTTCATTCCAATCTCAGCCTTCTGACTGAAAGACCACTTTGTTCCATGACTCCGCATTCCCTGACCTGATTAATTATTTAATTATGGGGATCTCAATTGAAAGCCTCTTGAAAATCTAGATAAATTACATCTACAACATTGCCAATGTCTACTCCCTCTATTACGCTCTCAACAACCTATTGTTGACAGCCTTTCAGCATCACTGACAAGGCTGTCAGGTATTCCTTTTCTGATGAAGGGTCTAGGCCCGAAATGTCAGCTTTTCTGCTCCTAAGATGCTGCCTGGCCTGCTGTGTTCATCCAGCTCCACACTTTGTTATCTCGGATTCTCCAGCATCTGCAGTTCCCATTATCTCTGACAGGTATTCCCCATCCCTAACTCCGTTAAGAAGGTGTCAGTGAGTGAGACATCAGATTCACTGCAGTTCTTACAGTGTAGAGATACCCACAGTGGTGATAGAGAGGGACATACAGTGAAGGAACAGTGATGCAGTTCTAACTCAAATTGGAAGTGGCTTGCAGGGTCTGTCACTCTGCATCTCAGCCCTCTGGACAGAAGAGACTGAGCGATGATTATTTGATCGCCTTTCTTCCACTTTAAGCTGGCCTGTGGAGAACACATCTTTACTATGATTACCATTATGAACTTTCTCTCTCCCCACATGGACCGTATCTTTGTCTCACAGATAGCACTGTCTCTTTTCTCGACAGCCTGTTACCTTTAATAAATACAGATTCTCCACCTCCCCCTTATTTCACCTCTGCGTCTTTTCTAAATAGAAGGTGCTGCGGTGCCAAATACCCAGCTCTGTTCTTTCTAGAGTCATGTCTCTATAACCTCTGTAATGCTCGTTTCCTCTGCATCCAGCACCCTGGTCTTATTCCAGACATTGTTTCGCCCATTTTAATCGGATCATTCTCACTTCACGCTTAGACTCCTCTTTTTCTCCCTTGCCATTAATGGGCTCGTGTTATTTCCAGAGCTCTCTTTCCTGTTTCATTCACTTTTAAGATGCTTTTGTTTCTTGTTGCTCCTTCCCCTTCCTTAAACTCAGTCATCAAAGTGTAGACGGATTGGAAACATCAGAAAAAGATTTTTAAAATTTGTTCAGGAATGAAGAAAAAAAGCATTGTATATGATGAAGCCTGTTTGTTCAGAAAAGAGAAAACTAAGGGATGAATTGATAGATGTCTTTAAGATTGTGAAAGTGTTTTTGGTCGGTTGAGGACTAATATAAACATAAGGCTGTCACTAACAAGTGAAGAGTGAACTCAGGAGAAACTACTTTAAACGGAGAGTGTTTTGTTTATCAGTGCCTGTACAGAGGAGATTCTAAAACTCCTGTTTTTTTCTTGTTTCCTATCATCGCACAACAGTCGTGCTTATTATTCTCCCCGCATTACCCGTGTGCACATATATATTATGTGCAGTGACTCAGTGAAGACACCACTGTGCAAATAAATTGGTTCAATATTTCCACCACCATGAAAAGGCCCATGTGGCCAGTGAACCAGTCACAAGCAAAGCCTGATAAGGGCAATGCCTATGTGAAGGCAAGAGAGCGGGGAGTGGGGAAGATGTAATGATTTATTTTCTCCCTATCTTCCCAGGTTAGAGCAAAAAGAGAGATTTCTGATTGTGCAATAGAACTGCTGCTGCATGAGGTGGGGAAATGAACTGTTACAGCTCAGGCATTTCCCGGGATTCTTAACAGTTGTTAATTTAGTTTGTGAAAACCTGCAACCACAATTTTAAAACATATTCCTTTCCCAGTTACTTGATGGGACTGTTCTGACCTTTCAGAAATTGTTATAATTTCTCTCAGTTCTGTATTGAGCGTTAAACCCCTCCGGGTTTCTCCCAGTGGACCCAGCAACATTATGGTGAGGCAGTGGGAGAGGTTTGGAGGAAATGAAGGCCACTTGTGTGAAAGAATGAGAAGCATTAGTTATGAGCAAAGCTTTAACCCTTCATTACAACCAACAGGGTTAAGAGAGTTAGAGACAGTCTATCGACCTGCACCAGAAATCTATGAGGGTGCAGGAGCCAGACGAGGGGAATAATCAATATATACTCTGATTGTTGGAATGTGATTCATACTCCCTCTCAGTTATCTGTATTATAGTCAGAGATTACTTAGATGAAGGAATGGAGAGTCATATTTCTGAGTTCGCTGCCAGCTCGGTGAGGGGATTATGTTGCATCTGGTGATGTAATCATGGTGGAAGCCAGAGACCCCGACAAATGCTCTGTGTACATGAACTCACATCTCATTAGCTGAAATTTAAATTTAGTTGATTTGAACAAAATGAGGAATTGAAAACAAGTTTCCATCACAGTGACGATGAAGCTGTCATAGATTGCAGTAAAACCCATCTGGTTCACTGATGTTCCTTTCGGGAAAGAAAACTGCCATCCCTACCCGATTATGCCTACATGTGACTCCAGGCCTGCAGCAATGTGGCTGACTCTTAACTGCCCACTGGCTAATTAGGGATGGACAATAAACGCTGCCAAGCCAGCAACGCCCTCAGTCCATGAATGAATAGAGAAAGACCTGCAGCGATGGGGAAGACCCTTAACTACTCCCTGAAATGAACAAGCAACAGTTTCCATAAGACCATATGGAATAAGATGTAGGGGCAAAATTATAGAGGACTTTACCATGTAGGGGCGGAATTATATCAGACTATACAATGTAGGGGCAGTGATCAGCCAACTGGCCCATTGTGTCTGATTCACCATTCAATGGTGGCTGACTTGTTTCTCAGCCACATTCCCCTGCCTTCTCCCCAGAACCTTTGATCCCCTTACGAACGAAGAATCTATCTATTGTTATCTTCAAGGCACTGAATGACGTGGCATCCACAGTTTTCTGCAACACAGATACACCATCCTCTGGGTGAAGATGTTTCTTCCTCATCTCAGCTCTAAAGCATTCTCCCTCCAGTGTGAGGCTGTGACCACGGTTCCTAGTCTCTGCTACTCGTGGAAACTTCTCAACATCGACCCTCCCCAGGGGTCTCAGTATTCAGTAAGTTTCAATCAGATCCATACCTCATTCTTCTAACCTCTATCGAGTACAAACCCAGAACCCTCAACTGCTCCTCAAATGACACACCATCTGTGGCATCTCAGGAGCACAAAAGCTGACATTTTGGGCCTAGACCCTTGATCAGAGATCCTAGGCCCGAAACGTCAGCTTTTGTGCTCCTGAGATGCTGCTTGGCCTGCTGTGTTCATCCAGCTTCACACTTTATTATCTTGGATTCTCCAGCATCTGCAGTTCCCATTATCTCTGACACACCACCTGGCCTGTACGTCTCACATCATTGAGCTGTGCGAGGAACCACGAGCCAGCGAGGGAATAATGCTCAAACTCCACACTCCCTGTCGCCTCACGGTGCAATCTTAGCCGGATTTCACAGTGCAACGTGATTGCGCAGCAGGCAACTGAGCCACAGTGCCGTGCTTTAAAAATGAAAAGCTGTGGCACACGGCAGAACTCAACGCACCCCAGACGGGACTTAAACCCGCAATCCCTGCCTTAGGAGGGCAGTGCCTTATCCATTAGGCCACTGGGACCAGGTGCTGTTGTGGCTCAGTGCAATTGTTTAAGATACTGCACGAGTGCAAAACCCTAACTTGATCTGAAGGAGACATTACAAGATGCGGTCGACATTTTAATTTTCAATACACATTCTGACCCAGTGCCAACACTGTCGCTGCATTATTATGCAACTCCATGCCAAACTACATTCAAAGGCATTGTGTGGAGCTGGAGGAACACAACAGGCCAGGCAGTATCAGAGGATCAGGAAAACTGATGTTCTGGATTTGGACCCTTCTTCAGAAATGGGGGAGGGGAAGAGGGCTCTGAAATAAATAGAGAGTGGTGGGCGGGGGGCAGTGATAGAAGTTGGATAGTGGGGCGGATAGGTGAGATAGAAGATGGACAGGTCAAGGAGGAGGGGATAAACCTTGCAAAGGTGAGTGTAGGGGAAGTGGGGTGGGTGTTGTTCAGTGAGGATAGATATAGATTACAGATACTTTGCATCGGTGTTCACAAAGGAGAAGGGCAGGGTGGATGGCGAGTCTCCGGAGGGTACATCGATGTTCTGGGGCATACAAAGAGCAAAGAAAATTACAGCACAGGAACAGGCCCTTCGGCCCTCCAAGCCTGCACCGATATGCAGCTCATCACAACTAAAACCCCCAACCCTTCCGGATACCATATCCCTCTATTCCCATCCCATTCATGTATTTGTCAAGACGCTCTTTAAAAGTCAAGATAGTATCTGCTTTCACTACCTCCCCTGGCAGTCTATTTTTGATCATCAGTAAAGTGATAGAAGAAATTATCAATAGTACTAACAAACAGCACCAACTCAGCAATAACCCGCTCATCTTCAAACAGTTTGAATCCCACCAGGACCACTCGGCTCCTGACCTCATTACAGCCTTGGTTGAAAAGTGAACAGGGCATTATGAATGTGGTGATTGTTGCAGAATGTGCCTCTTGTCAGTTGGTGTAAACATTCTGGTCAGTGGGTCCCTCAGTTACCTGCTCACCATCAGTGGGTGCAGCTTCAGAAACATGGGGCGGTGGGATTTAATTCCCTCTCCCAGAGTGAATTTGCTGGTGAGGGTGATTTTATTGAGTGTGACACTCACGGATGGGAAACCCATTTCTAGAATTAGAATTAGAATTAACTTTTTGCTTGTCACATGTAATCACTAACATCAGTACAGTGAAAAGTTTACAAGCTGCCACTGACAGTGTCATCTTATGTGCAAATGTATCCGAAACTTAGTACAAAGCAGGAAAATGAAGAAAGTAATTCATGAAGTTAAACATTGCAGTCCTTCTTTCTAAAGCGTAGAAAAACAAATAAAAACAGTTAATAGTTCAACATCACAGTCCATAACCCCCCTGGCCATGCTGGACTCGTACTCCACACAACATGCTCCTGCTCTCACTGCCTCGGGTCCAACTGTTCCCACTCTCACCACCTTGGGCCTGCCTGTTCCCGCTCTCACCACCTTGGGTCTGCCTGTTCCCTCTCTCATCGACTGGAGCTGCCTGTTCCCTCACTCACCATCTTGGGACTGCCTGTTCCTGCTTTTGCTGCCTCGAGACTGCCTGTTCGCTCTCTCACCGCCTCGGGCTGCCTGTTCCCACTCTCACTGCCAGTTCCTGCTCTCACTGTCTCGGGGCTGCCTGTTCCCACTCTCAGCAACTCGCACTGCCGGTTCTCACTCTCACCACCTTGGGTCTGCCTGTTCCCTCTCTCATCGACTGGAGCTGCCTGTTCCCTCACTCACCATCTTGGGGCTGCCTGTTCCTGCTTTCGCTGCCTCGAGACTGCCTGTTCGCTCTCTCACCACCTCGGGCTGCCTGTTCCCACTCTCACTGCCAGTTCCTGCTCTCACTGTCTCGGGGCTGCCTGTTCCCACTCTCAGCAACTCGCACTGCCGGTTCTCACTCTCACCACCTCGGGGTTGCCTGTTCCTGCTCTCACCACCTCGGGCATGCCTGTTCCCTCTCTCACAACCTCGGGCGTGCCTGTTCCCGCTCTCACCACCTCGGGCATGCCTGTTCCCGCTCTCACTGCCTCAGGGCTGCCTGTTCCCGCTCTCACCGCCTTAGGGCTGCCTCGTCCCACTCTTACTGCATCAGGGCTACCTGTTTCCGCTCTCACCGCCTCGGGGCTGTTTCTTCCCGATCTCACTATATCGGGGCTTCCTGTTCCCACTCTCAATGCCTCAGGGCTGCCTGTTCCCACTCTAACCGCATTGCTGCTGCCTGTTCCCACTATCACCACTTTGGGACTGCCTGTTCCCTTAAACTCACCACCTCGGGGCTTCCTGTTGCCATTCTCACCGCCTCAGGGCTGCCAGCCCCTGCTTTCATTGTATCGATGCCGCCTGTTCCCACTATCACCACCTCGGGGCTCCCTGTTTACACTTTTACTGCCCCGTGAGGCCTGTTACTACTGTCTAGCCTCGGGCTGCCTGTTACCTCCCTCTCTGCCAGCTGGCTGCCTGTTCCCGATCTCACCTCCTTGGGGCTGCCTCTTCCCACTCTCACCGCCTCGGGGCCTCCCGTTCCCACTCTCTCTGCCTCAGAGCCTCCCGTTCCCACTCTCACTGCCTCGGGGTCTCCCATTCCCACTCACACCACCTCGGGGCTGCCTGTTCCAGCTCTTGCTGCCTCTGGGCTGTCTGTTCCCATTCTCACCTCCTTGGGGATGCCTGTGCCCGCTCTCATCACCTCAGGGCTGCCTGTTTGCTCTCACTGCCTCGGGGCTGCCTGTTCCATCTTTCAGCGACTCAAGCTGCCTGTTCCCACTCTCAACACCTTGTGGCTGCCTGTTCAGACTCTCACCAGCTCCGGGCTGACTGTTTCCTCTCTCACTGCCTCAAGCTGCCTGTTCCCCCTCTCACTGTCTTGGCGCTGTCTGTTCCCACTCTTACCATCTCTGAGCTGCCTGTTCACTCTCTCACCACCTCAGGGCTGCCTGTTCCCACTCTCACTGCCTGTTCCTGTTCTCACCCCTCGGGGCTGCCTGTTCCTGCTCTCACCACTTCAGGGCTGCCTGTTCCCACTCTCACCACCTCGTGGCTGCTTGCTCCCTTTCTCACTGCCTCCCAGCTGCCTGTTGTTGCTCTCACAGCTTCGGGGTTGCCTGTTCCTGTTCTCACCCCTCGGGGCTGCCTGTTCCTGCTCTCACCATCTCCGGGCTGCCTGTTCCCGCTTTCACTGCCTCGGGACAGCCTGTTCCCGCTCTCACTGCCTCGGGAAAGCCTGTTCCCACTCTCACCGCCTCCCGGCTGCCTGTTCCCACTCTCACTGCCTGTTCCCGCTCTCACCATCTCCGAGCTGCCTGTTCCCGCTCTCACTGCCTCGGGATAGCCTGTTCCCGCTCTCACTGCCTCGGGGCAGTCTGTTCCCACTCTCACCGCCTCCCGGCTGCCTGTTCCCACTCTCACTGCCTGTTCCCGTGCTCACCGTCTCGGGGCTGCCTGTTCCCGCTCTCACCGCCTGACTGCGCGATGCTCCAGGGCTGTTTCCCCACAGACTGGTACAGGTCTCACTGTCCACCATGCTCCAAGTCACACTGCGCTTCACGGCTAGTAGCCCACATGTTCCTTCGGGACTTGTGGCCCACATCAGGGAAGCCTGAGTATGGTCTCCCAACTTCTCACCAATTCAAGTTTTAAGTTGTAAATTAATGCCCATTTCAGAGTCTCCTCCTGGACAATTGCTATGACACCAGTGACAGGAGATGGTCTTTTCATTTCGGAAACAGGACAATCAAATCTATGTGGGAATATCTGAGGAGAATCGGAGAGTGAGGCACAGTCTCCTACCCTTGTTACGAAAAAAAATGCTCAACATTTTCCCAAAACTTACATCCTATGGGCACCCACCTCCACCTTCAACTCAGGCCCAGCACTGACCTGTGGCCTACTGTCCAACAATGATAGGAAACCTCAGCTGGGTATTGTACCTACTGCCACCTTTATACTCCTTGGTAAATTTATGGGTAGTGAACAAAAACACCCTAAATCTTCCTCCAACCATTGTTTTTAAATAAAATCATGCCCAATTGTCACAGCTGAATATCTTTAAACAGCCATTCATGTCGTGTATCAACAAACCTACGTAATGATTGGTGGAGAACAGAAACATAGAACAGGAGTCAGTTATGTAGCACTCTGTCCTTCAATGAGAGCATGGCTGATCTGTGATTGAAATACATGGACAGAGGTGGGCAGTGCCAACGCCTAACCCTCTCACCTCTGGTGGTTTGCTGGTGAAACGCGATCTGTCAATGGCCCAGGTGGACTTTCCACTGTCATTCCAACCATCTCTGACCTGTCTGAAATCCTACAGTGGGGTGAGTGAGCAATGGGGGAACTAACAGCCCTGGCTTCAATTGGCTCCTTGATAGAAAATGAAAGTGAAGCTCAATCTAGTCATTGACTAGTAGTAGGCAATCATACGTGGGACTGATTGCAATCCAAAGAGCAGAAGCTGCCCTGAATAGGCAGGTATAAGGGATCTTATTAACAGCTCAATGATCAGTTGCCCCACCACATCCAATGGTGATTGATAGTGATCATTTAAATACCTACCGGAGGACAGCCATTCCACAAATATCCAAATCATCAAAGGCAGGGAAGTCAAGCACACAAGGACAAAAAAATCAGTACTGAAGTGTATGTCTCCATCTTCACAAAAAAGTCCAGTGGATAGTCCAGCTTGACTTCTACCCAACATCACAGATGCTCAGACTGCAGAGTTTAAATCTCCTTCGTTGGCCGTGGGATCACTTTTCCCTGGCTATTGTATGTTGTTTCTGTTGTTTAACAGCAAGTTGCCATGTACAGGATTGTGGATTACCCGCCAAAGACTGGATCAAGCTTCACTTTCTCATTTTAGCTAATCCAATTCACTTCAAAAAATATCAAACAACAACCGAAGGCATTGAAATCTGCAAAGCCTATGGGCCTTTACAATATACCAGCAATAGTATTGAAATCTTGTGCTTGAGAACCAGTTCTTGAGCTAACCAATTAGCTAAGCTCTTCCATTGTAGCCCCAACACAGGCATTTGTCCAAAAATATGGAGAATTTCCCACATATTCATTGTCCAAAAACATGAAACCTCCCAGTTACTGCCTATCGGTGTCCTCTTGAACATCAGCAAAATGAAGTAAAGGTTTATTGAAAGAGATATCAAGCAGCATGTAATAAATTAGCACAAAAACAAAGCTGCTGGAAAAGCTCAGCAGGTCTGGCAGCATCTGTGGAGGAGAAAACAGAGTTAACGTTTTGGGTCTGGTGGCCCTTCCTCAGAACTTATAAACTGAGTACTAAACTGGTCACTGATGCACAGTTTTGGGCCTGCCAGGTCCTCTCATCTTCTGATCCTAATTACAACCTTGGTCCAAACATGAACAAAAATGCTAAACTGTATGGGCAATGGAGGTAGGTCATTGATGAAGCAGCTGAAGATAGTTGAGCTTCAATAGATTGTCTACTTCACACTTCGGATGAAGATAGATGCAAATGTATCAGCCTTATGTTTTTGTGATAATGGGAACTGCAGATGCTGGAGAATCCAAGATAACAAAGTGTGAAGCTGGATGAACACAGCAGGCCAAGCAGCATCTCAGGACTGATGAAGGGTCTAGGCCCAAAACGTCAGCTTTGGTGCTCCTGAGATGCTGCTTGGCCTGCTGTGTTCATCCAGCTTCACACTTTGTTATCCTAACCTTATGTTTTTCCCTGATTTATGGGCCTTTCCCATCATTGAAGAAGGGGATATTTTGTGGATTAATGGATTACGGAGTTGCTGTCTTCTGTGAAGGGTCAGGATGTGAGGCACTTATTTACATTACTCAAAAGGTTATGAATCTTTGATTATATGCCCAGAGGGTGATTACTTGGATGGGATGGGATGGGTTCAGTGTACAAATCCACATCCTGAAGGAAAATGGCATAAATTAAAGTTCAAAATGGACAAAGTATTTTGTGAAAATGTTTTCATATCACCGAGTTAAACAAACCTCCTCTTTTCTGCTTTGCTTTCATATTTATTCTCAGGAGATGGCCCAATTTAAGGCTGGCCTTTATTACCCACCCAATACTTTGAAATGGTGATGGTATATTTTTAATTGAAGTTATGTCCACCACTAGATAGGCAGATTTGTTCTATCAGGGAATCAAAAGATGAAATAGAGAGGAAAGTGTCCTCAATTTTTATAGCAGAAGCAAAACTTTTTTTTTAGCTTTCCCACTTTCAGCAGTTGAAAACCCAATTTAAAAATGATAAACAAATGTTACTTCCAGAATATTGTTGTCTAGTTGTGGGCTCCTGAGGATGAGACAATAACTTTTTATATACTTGCTAATGCATTTATATTGTAAGGATCAATTCTAAATTACAACAGATACAATAGGGAGTGAGGTTGTTAATAAAGAAATGTAGACAATGGAGCGTAATTGTGGACACAGGGATGGTTTGAGGTGAGTATACTTCAATGTTAGAAGTATCGGAAATAAGGCGGCTGAACTTGAAGCATGAGTCAGTACTTGGAGCTATGATGTTGTGGCCAGTACAGTAACTTGGGTGTGGACAGGAATGGCTGCTGGAAGTTCAGGGATTTAGATGTTTTAAAAGAAATAGGGAGGGTAGCAAAAGAGCTAGGCGAGTGGCATTGCTAGTCAGGGCAAGTAAAGCAGCTTCTGAAAGGCAGTTCGAGAATGATATGTCTACACAGTCAGTTTGGGTTGAGGTCACAAACAAGAAAGGAGCAGTCACTTTGTTCATTTCTGAAGAAGGGTTTAGACCCGAAACATCAGCTTTCTTGCTCCTCTGATGCCAAATGGTCTGCTGTGTTCATCCAGCTCTACATCTTGTTATATCAGTCACTTTGTTGGGGTTTTTTTATAGACCTCCTAATATTTACAGAGAAGTGGGGGAGTGGATTGGGAGCTACTGGAAAGGTGCGGAAATCACAGGGTTGTAGGCATGGGCGACTTCAACTTTCCAAATATTGATTGGAAACTTTGTAGTTGTAATAGTTTCGATGGAATGCATGTTGTCCAGTGTGTTCAGGAAGAACTTCTGACACATTACATAGATTGACCAACACGAGGAGAGGCCACTTTGGATTTGATGCTTGTCAATGAACCATGCTGAATGTCAGACCTGTTGGTAGGAGATCATCTTGGTGGTAGCCATCATAACTCTGTTGCTTTTACAACCGTCATGGAAAAGGATAGGTACATACAGCAGGGTAAGGTTTATAATTGGGTGAAAGGTAATTACAATTCTGTTAGGCAAGAACTGGGTAACGTAAAATGGGAGCGGATGCTGTCAGGGAAGAGCACTATAGAAGTTTGGAGATTGTTCAAGGAATGCATACTGTGTGTGCTTGAAATGTTTGTCCCTAGCAGGCAGGGAAGATGCGGTCGAATGAGGGAGCCTTGATTCTCAAAAGAGGTCGAATGACTGGTTAAGAGGAAGAAGGAGGCTGATGTAAGGTTTAGGAAACAAGGAACAGAAAAGGCTCTAGAGGTATACAAGTTAGCTAGGAAGGAGCTGAAGAAAGGGCTTAGGAGGGCTGTAAGGGGGCATGAGAAAACCTTAGCAGATAGGATCAAGGAACACTCTGAGTCTCTTTACACGTACGTGAGGAATAAGAGAATGATCAGAGAAAGGGTAGGGCTGATCAAGGATTGTAATGGGAATTTGTGCACAGAGCCTAAACAGATAGGAGAGGTCCTTAATGAATACTTTTCTTCAGTATTCACAACTGAGAGGGACCTAGTTGTTGGGGAGGACAATGTGAAACAGGCTGGTAGGCTAGAGAAGATCAATGTTAGTGAGGAAGATGTACTAGGAATTTTGAGGAACTTGAAAATAGATAAGTGCTCTAAGCCTAATGAGATTTATCCGAGGATTCAATGGGAAGTGAGGGAAGAGATCGCAGGGCCTTTGGCGATGATCTCTTTGTCCTCACTGTCCACTGGTATACTGCCGGAAGATTGGAGAGAGTCAAACATCAATACCTTGTTCAAAAATGGGAATAGGGATAACCTCGGAAATTACAGGCCAGTTAGTCTTATGTCAGTGGTGGGCAAATTATTGGAAAGGGCTCTGAGAGACAGGATTTATGATCATTTGGAATGGCACAGTTTGATTTGTGATAGATTTCTAAGGGGTAAGTCACGCCCCACAAACATTATTGAATTCTTTGAAGAAGTGACCAAACACACGGATAAAGGTGGAGCAGTGGATGTGGTATACATGGATTTAAGTAAGGCAGTTGATAAGGTTCCCCATGGTAGGCTCATTCAGAAGTTAAGGAAACATGGGATGGGGGGAAATGTGGCAGATTGGATTCAGAATTGGCTGACCCTGGGAAGATAAAGGGTGCTAGTGGATGGAAAATATTCAACATGGTGTTCAGTTACAAGTAGGATACAACAAGAATCTGTTCTGTGTCCTCTTCTATTTGTGATTTTTGTAAATGAATTGGATGTCGGAGCGGAAGGGTGGATTAGTAAGTTTGCCGACAATACAAAGGTGGGTCAGGTTGTGAATTGTGCAGAGGGCCGTTCTCGGTTACAAAGGGACATTGATAGGATGCAGAGCTGGGCTGAAAAGTGGCAGATGGGGTTTGACCCTGAAAAGTGTGAGGGGATTCATTTTGGAAGGACAAATTTGAAAGCAGAATACAGGGTTAATGGAAAGATTCTTGGCAGTGTGGAGGAGCAGCGGGATCTTGGGGTTCATGTCCACAGTTCTCTGAAAGCTGCCACCTAGGTGGATAGAGTTGTTAAGAAGGCGTATGCTGTGTTGGCTTTCATTAATAGAGGAATTGAGCTTAGGAGCTGTCAAGTTATGCTCTATCTATACAAAAGCCTGGTTTGGCAACGTCTGGAGTATTGTATCCAGTTCTGGTCGCCTCATTACAGGAAGGATGTGGAAGTGTTGGGAAAGGTGCAGAGGAGATTTACCAGGATGTTGCCTGGAATGGAAGGAAAGTCTGACTTGGAAAGATTGAGAGAGCTCAGGCTTTTCTTCCTGGAACGACGAAGGATGAGAGGTGACTTGATATAGGTGTAGATACAGTAGACAGCCAGAGACGTTTTCCTAGGGAGGAGGTAGCTATTATGAGGGGGTTTAGTTTTAAAGTGAGTGGAGGTAGATAACCGGGGTGATGTCAGAGGTAGGTTCTTTACTCAGAGAGTGGTCGGGGCGTGGAATGCATTGCAGGACAGGGTCGTGGAGTCAGCCTCATTAGGGGCATTTAAGCAGCTATTAGATAGGCATATGGATGATAGTAAGGTAGAGGTGGAGGTTAGATAGACCTTAGGATTAGGGTAAAAATTCGGCATAACATCATGGGCCGAAGGGCCTGCACTGTGCTGTACTGTTCTATGTTCTATCTTCTCCATTCTAATACATTCAAATTACATTGGAATTGAATAGTATACCACAGAATATCAAAATTGTTATAACAAGGCTTCTACTTTAGATTCTTACAAAACATTTATGTTTATCTTAAAACCTCAACTGATATTCAACCAAATAGAATAACAGTATTGTTTCAGTTTATTGTTTTGTCTCAAATTTCAGGGGAGCTTTGGTGGTAAACTTAAACCGATTGTGTCCTAAGATGGTTACCTTTTCTCGGTGTTAGCTAATATACGGGAATTATAACTTGCCACAGCGGCAAAAAGAGACGGACTGCCTTTGTTCATTGGGTGTCTGCAAAAACAAGTCTTAACCAATTTGTTGCACTGTATGTTTCATGATTTCTTATCACTAAAATAGTTCTCATATTTGGTTTCTTTCACAGGTGTTTGGCTACGATTCAAGATCTGGAACAGCCAAGTGCTTTTTTCATAATGTGCGTATTGGCACCTAATCATATGCTAGATATAGTGCACTTGAATTAAAACTATTTCTATTTATTTTACTGGAACCCTATGTTTGCAGTAATTTGATCTCTCCTCTCACATATCATGTGACTGCTTTGCAGATCAAAGATCTGTCCATCTCAGCCTTAAACCAATTCAATGGGAAGCGAATTCCATAAATGAAAAGGAATTAGAGAGAAGAAATTCCTCTTCATCTGCATCTTAAGCGAGAGACACCTTCCTTTAAGACCGCGCCCAATTTGTCTGGACTTCACTTGAAAGGGTTGCATCCTCCCAACTTTTATCCCATCAAGCCCTCTCTGAATCTTAGCTGTTTCAATAAAATCAGTTCTTTAAACACCATTGAGCGTAAGCCCAAAAGTGCTCAAACTTTTATCCCATCATATCCCAGGCATCAACTAAATAAACCTTATATCAACTGCCCCCAATGTTAACACATCACTGCTTAAATAAGGCAAGCAACATTATACAGTTTCTAGAGTGTGGTCTCACCAATATCCCATACAGGTATAGCCAAGTGTAGCTACTTTTATTCTTCATCCCCCCAGTCCCTCTCTAATGAAGGACAATGTTCCTTTCATCTTTCCAATTATTCACTCTACCTGCACACTAACATTCTGAAACTCATGTGTAAAAGCACCCACATTCCTCTGCCCATTGTATAATGCATTCTCTCCCATTTAATCATGTTTTGCTTTTCTATTTTTCTCACTAAAATTGACAGCCTCACACTTTCTCACATTGTACATTATCTGCCAATTCTTTGTCGCTTCATCGAATTGGGCATGTTTCTTTGCAGATTGTCTGAGTCCTGCTCCCAACTTCCATTCTGAACTATCACTGCATCATCAGCAGATCTGGCTACAGCACACTCTGTCCATTTAACATGTCATTATATGGATTGTAAAGAGACGGGACCCTAGCACCGAATCCTACAGCACTCCACTTGCTGCAATTTGCCAAGCTATAAATGGTCCATTTGTAAAAACTCTCTGTTTTCTGTTAGTTAGCAGGTCCTCTATCTGGGTTGAAATTTCACGACATCAATATATGCTGTTATTCTTGTTTGGCTGCACTTTGTTGAAGATTATTGGACAACCAAGCATGTTACAGGTGGGCTACATATTCTTACCCTATTGGTTACATTCTCAAATAATTATATAATTTCCTTTGATGTAACCATGTTGACTCTCCTTGATTACATGATGATTTTTAAAATGGACTGCTGCTGTTTGCTTTGTAATGTATTCTAGCATTTTCTCAATGACATGGATACAATGACATAAATGCATCCTCCTTTCTTTAACTGAAGCGTTACATTTGCAATTTCCAATGTGCTGGAACATTTCAGGAATCTCAGTAATTACCAACATAATCATTATCTCTGCACCAGCTATATTTAAGACATTCAGATACAAACAACCAGCACCCCAGGCTGGTTGTCAGCCTTTCGTTTTCCCAGTATTATTCTCTCCAACGATCGCAATTGTCTTAGGTTTCTCCCCCTCCCTTTTGCCCTTCGATTTCCAGTTCTGCTTGGAGCCTAAATCTTCCCAGTTGCTGAATTACACGGCCATTGATGAGAAAGTTGAGAACATCACAAAATATCAGCAGATAGGACAGTACCGACATTGAGAGCAAAACATCTCGCCTTCCAACCAAGTAAGGAACAGTGTAGAACGAGATTTACATGAACATGCAGCAAGAGACCCATTTGCATGCAGTGGCACAGATGAACATCTCATTCTTGGTTAGCCTTGTGTCATTTACTTGCAGATTCCGATTCCCCACTACGCTGGGTAGAAACTGGATGGCAGCAATTCCCTATGTAGAAGTCAGCGTGGGGTTACCTGGTAACTCTGGCTTACTGCTTGCTTTTTTTGGTCATCCGTCTTCGATATCAATTACTAGTATCTCAGGGTATGCTCCATCAGCAGTGACCGTGTGCCCATCCCCATCCACCAAGGTATCCAGGTTCCTGTGAGTAATGAGGGGTGTCAGTTTCCTGGTGTGTGACATGTCTGCGGCAATTTACACAATTCGTGCAGGGCAGCTCAGAACCGTCAGCACTCGACCCAAAAGTAAAAAATTCGAAGGTAGATAGGCAGGTCCCTAAAGTGCCAATGTCTTCTTCATCTGGCGAGATGGACAATACGAAGAGCCTTAGGAGTGTGGTACATAGGTCATGAGGTGAGTCTGGGAAGATAGTGTGATAAAACACTTTTGTCTTTGCACGGAAAAAGCCTCCATAAAATCTTTGCAATCTCCTGCCCTCTGACTAATTTTCCGAGACTGTCATAATTTTCTTTCAATTTTATATCATCTTCAAGTTCCATAGTTAGTCACAGAGGGTGCATTGCCACTGCTTACTTATTGTCTTACCTTGCATGTTATTTCACCATCCTTTGTGGGCAACTCAATCCTTTATAATTACCTTTATTTAAAATGAGCTGCAAAGTTCAAATAATGATTCTCAAGGCCAAATCAGATTTGATATTCTATGATGTTACGTTCACTCTTCTGTCTTGTGCCGGATACATGCAACAGATCTGATGTGGGAACACCAATCACAATTCCCCCTCCAAGCCACTCACCATCCTGACTTGGAAATGTGTTTCCATTTATTCATTTTCACTGGCTCAAAATCCTGCCGCTTGCCTCCCAAACAGTATTGTGGGTTTAACTGCAGCAAATGGACTGCAGCGCCTCAAGAAGACTGCTCACCACCGCCTTCACAAAGGATGGGCAATAAATGCAGGCCCAGACGGTTATCCCTACATCCCATGGAAGAGGTTGAGGTGAAATTGATTCTTACTGTCAAGCTCTCCCACCCTTAACACTTGTTGTCGATTGAATTTTCTTTCCCTGCTCTTTTTATCTCTAAAAATAGATGGTTGTGTTCTTCCCATCTCCACCCAAAGTGGTCTCTGAATAGGTATGAGGAGGGGCATAAATAAGATGGGTAATCCAAGGCTTTTTCCTCGGGTGAAAAGGTCAATTATGAGAGGGCACAGAATCAAGACAAGAGGGAAAAAGTTTAAGGGAGAAGTGGGGGAAAATTTTCCACATGGGGTGGTGTGGGCCTGGAATGCACTGCCAGTAAAGGTGAGACTCTTTTGCAGAAAGGTGATGAGATTCCAAAGTGGATATCAATTTAAATTGTCCTCAGTTGCCCTACTGGTGCAAGGATTGCTCAACATCAGCATCACAGCATGGGTAATTGTGCTTGTGTTGGGGCATCAGGTCAGGCAGCTTGCTGGACCATTGTATCAACCGCCTTCAAACCCATCAACTGAGAGGGCATTAAACCAGACCCATAATCTCATACATCTATTTATTCCTCCTTCACTTTCAGCGTCATGCTCTCAGATTGGGAGATCAAATGTATGTTACTCTGTCTGTGCATGTGTATGGGGTCATAGGTGGAGGAATGAGTGAAATTTCACTGGTATGGATGGGAGGATAGAAACCCAACTGAAAAATGTTATTTCAGGCATTTTAAAATTGTTCTCTGATTTTATGAATGAAATTCTAAAGTCTGATTGGCTTAATGTCTTTGTTCAGGGTGAGGAGAGCTTCAGGACAATATGCGATACATCGAACAGCGCAATCTGGAGTACTCAACGGGATACACACATATAACTGTGGTAATGAACCAGTTTGGAGATCTGGTGTGTACAAGATAATTTGTCTGGGATCTATTAGATTCTGGTCATTATGAAACTGGTTTGATTGGATTGGATTGGATTGGATTGGGCTGGATTTGATTTGATTTATTATTGTCACATGTACCCAGTCACAGTGAAAGGTTGTGTTTTGTGTGCAGTACAGGCTAATCACACGGTACAAAGTGTTTAGGGTAATAGAACAGAGCAAGGAATACAATGTTATGGTAGCAAAGAACATGCACAAACAGTGAGATCAACATTAAATTTGAAATTTGAGAGGTTCTTTCAGAATTATAATAGCACCGGGGAAAAAGTTGTTCTTGAATCTTTTGCACTTTCTGCCCAATGGAACAGGTTGGAAGAGGGTATAACCAGGGTGGGAGGGGCGTTTGATCATGTAGGCTGTGTTCCCGAGGCAGTGAGAAGTGTAGGTAGAGTCAATGGATGGAAGGTTGCTTTGCACCATGGACTGTACAGTGTTCACAACACTCTACAGCTTCTTATGGTCCTGAACAGGGCTGTTCCATACCAATGCGTGATGCATCTGAATAAAATGCTTTCTATAAAAATTGCTAAGAGCAATAAAGAAACAGGAGAAAGATTTGGCCATTAGGTCATGGAGTTGACTCTGTCATTCAGTTGATCAGAGCTGATGAGGTTGAAAGAAAAAGCATATAAGGAGGTCAGAGACAAAGGATAGCCTTAAAAATTGGAATAAATGCAGAATCTAGCAAAGGAGGACTAAAACGATAGTAAAGAAAGAGAAAATAAACTACGAGGGCAAACTGGCCAGGCATATTTTAAAAAAAACTGACAATAAGAGCTTCTTTAAATAGACAAAACGTAAAAGTGAACATAAGCCCCTTGAAAATGAATCTGGGAAGTCAATTTTGGGGAACAAGGAAACAGCAGGGCAACTGAAGAAATAATTTATATCAATCTTCACGGTGGAAGATATTTCAAACATTCCACGATGACTAAAGAGTGTGGGGAGGAAATAAATGCTTTCACCATTCTTAAAGAAGCAGGTATTAATCAAACTAATGGGGCTAAGGACACAAAGGCCCTCTTGCCCTTATGGCTTGCATGATAGGATCTGAAAATAGCTGGCCACAGAGATCGTTATAGTTTTCCAAAAGATGCCTATGTTCTGGTGAAATGCAGAGGGTTGGAAAACAGCAGATGTGAGACCCTGATTCAAAAAGAGAGGGAGGCAAAAAACAAATAACTGAAGACTGTTTGGCTCACATTGAGACTTGAAAAAGTATTGGGATCAATTATAAAGGAAGATTCATGGATGGGAGATTCTACCTAACTAGTTATTTCGAGTCTTTCAAGAAAGCCTTAACCAGAGTGGATAGAGGGGAACCATTAGTTGTATTGCAGAGATAATGGGAACTGCAGATGCTGGAGAATCCAAGATAATAAAATGTGAGGCTGGATGAACACAGCAGGCCAAGCAGCATCTCAGGAGCACAAAAGCTGACGTTTCGGGCCTAGACCCTTCATCAGAGAGGGGGGTGGGGAGAGGGAACTGGAATAAAAAGGGAGAGAGGGGGAGGCGGACCGAAGATGGAGAGTAAAGAAGATAGGTGGAGAGAGTATAGGTGGGGAGGTAGGGAGGGGATAGGTCAGTCCAGGGAAGCCGGACAGGTCAAGGAGGTGGGATGAGGTTAGTAGGTAGATGGGGGTGCGGCTTGGGGTGGAAGGAAGGGATGGGTGAGAGGAAGAACAGGTTAGGGAGGCAGAGACAGGTTGGACTGGTTTTGGGATGCAGTGGGTGGGGGGGGGAAGAGCTGGGCTGGTTGTGTGGTGCAGTGGGGGGAGGGGACGAACTGGGCTGGTTTAGGGATGCAGTTGGGGAAGGGGAGATTTTGAAACTGGTGAAGTCCACATTGATACCATTGTATTGTATTAAGATTTTGAGAAGATGTTTGACCATGTACCTCACAGAAGGTCAAGTCATCGGATAAGAGCCCACAGTGTTGGAAGCAGGGTATTGGCATGGACTGAGACTTGGCAAATGGGCAACAAAAAGCAAGTAGGGACATGGTTTTTTGTCGAGTTGTCAAGCTGTGATGAGAGGAGATTCCACGGGGATCAGTACTGGAACAACAGTCATTTACAACATAGGGATAGTCGGAATTGCCAATGCTGGAGAATCTGAGATAACGAAGTGTAGAGCTGGATAACACAGCAGGCCAAGCAGCATCAGAGGAGAAAGAAAGCTGATGTTTTGGGCCTAGACCCTTCTTCAGAAATGGGTCTAGGCTCAAAACATCAGCTTTCCTACTCCTCTGATGCTGCTTGGCCTGCTGTGTTCATCCAGCTCTACGCCAGTGAATCAGATCAGGCTGCTAATGGAATCTGAGAACTTTCTGATTGGGATGGTTCAATTAAACACCAGTAAACTCCGCCAACATGAGGAATGTTTAATCCACTCCCTTCTTGGTGAAGATGTTCTGAAAGATTTTAATGATCAGAGAAGATTATCCAATCATTCCACGTGAAATGCAGGGCACGTATAAATGTGCTGTTATTTTATTTGTCGTACAATACATGAGATGAATGCTTTATCACCTTCAGGCTCTTCATTCACCTTTACACTGAACTGTGGAATAAGGAATTCATGTTATTTTTCTCCATCCCTTTATTTCAGTCAAACATTACACATGAGGATGGACTGTCAGTGCTGCTTTGATGTCCCGTTTTGCTAAACTTACGGAATGTGTGGAATGCAGCTCTGTGAGGTTATCAACACTCCTCCTGCATGATCTCCATTCAAAGCCAATCATTTCATTAATGAGTCTCCATGTCTTTGACTTTCTAGATCACTGAAGAGGTCAATGAACTCATGGATGGATTCCTCCCACTTGAAGCTGATAGTTCGATTGAAGAAGATGAATCCAGTAAAGATGAAGAAAGTGATGATGATCTGAAACATGCAAAGGTTGACTGGCAAGCAAGAGATTTGGTGACTGAAGTGAAGAACTAGATAACAATGAGAAGGAATCCTATTTGTGATTGTTAAATGTGAAACATAGAACATTACAGCACAGTACAGGCCCTTCGGCCCTCGATGTTGTGACGACCTGTCATACCGATCTCCAGCCCATCTAACCTACACTATTCCATGTACATCCATATGCTTATCCAATGACGACTTAAATGTACCTGAAGTCGGCAAATCTACTACCTTTGCAGGCAAAGTGTTCCATTCCCTTATTACTCTCTGAGTAAAGAAACCACCTCTGACACCTGTCCTGTATCTTTCACCCCTCAATGTAAAGCTATGCCCCCTCGTGCTCGCCGTCACCATCCTAGGAAAAAGGCTCTCCCTATCCACTCTATCTAACCCTCTGATTATTTTATATGTTTCAAAATTAAGTCACCTCGCAACCTTCTTCTCTCGAACGAAAACAGCCTCAAGTCCGATTCATTTTCAAGGGGCCTTTCCTCGTAAGACCTTCCTTCCAGACCAGGCAACATCCTAGTAAATCTCCTCTGCACCCTTTCCAAAGCTTCCACATCCTTCTTATAATGTGGTGACCAGAACTGTACACAATACTCCAAGTGCGGCCGCACCAGAGTTTTGTACAGCTTCAGCATAACCTCTTGGTTCCGGAACTCGGTCCCTCTATTAATAAAAGCTAAAACACTGTATGCGTTCTTAACAGCCCTGTCAACCTGGGTGGCAACTTTCAAGAATCTGTGTACATGGACACCGAGATCTCTCTGCTCCGCTACACTGCTAAGAATCTTCCCATTAGCCCTGTACTTTGCCTTCTGGTTACTCCTACCAAAGTGCATCACCTCACACTTGTCTGCATTAAACTCCATTAGCCACCTCTCAACCCAGCTCTGCAGCTTATCTATGTCTCTCTGCAACCTACAACATCCTTCGTCACTATCCACAAACTCCACCGACCTTAGTGTCGTCTGCAAATTTACCAGCCCATCCTTCTACGCCCTCATCCAGGTCATTTATAAAAATGACAAACAGCAGTGGACCCAACACCGACCCTTGCGGAACACCACTATAACTGGTCTCCAGGATGAACATTTCCCATCAACTACCACCCTCTATCTTCTTTCAGCGAGCCAATTTCTGATCCAAACTGCAAAATCTCCCACAATTCCATTCCTCTGCATTTCGTACAATAGCCTATTGTGGAGAACCTGATTGAACGCCTTGCTGAAGTTAGGTTGTGAAATTTCTTGCTGTCATGATGATGTGTAGGAACAGTTAAGGAGGGTTCACCTACAGTTTTAGAACTTCTTTACCTGAAAATGAATCACCTGCTTCCTCATTGAAATTGTTTTTCCACATTGGTAATAGTCAGGCATGAGAACGTGGTGTGAGTGGTTGATTTAAATAACATTCTTCTTTATTCAGTGACTAGGAGTCGATATTTTCCCAAAGTATACAAGCTGTTTTGAATTCTTTGTAGCGGATTTAAGACTCATGTAGCGTACAATTTGTACATTTGAAATAAAATGTTTATATCCAACTTGGTAAAACTCAACACTGATAATGTTCCAAATTGCACACTCAAACTTCCTTGTGATACCATGCCCAGTTTCAGTCCAAGAACAATCTACTGTATAGCCTACATCACAGTTTGTAAACCTACAAACTCGCTTTAGTTCTGGTGAATCTTGAGTCTCTGTCAGTCATTGTCTCTCTCCAGATAATGCTAATTTCTGCAGTGTCCACAAGAGGGCACAACATGCTGGTAAGGATGCAAAGGAATGGGTACATGCCTGAATGAACTGGAGTCACTTCTATTGGCATCACAGAGGCCTTGGGCTGTGCCCCTGTTCACTTGTGTATGCCATTCCATGGCATATAGAAGATCACATGCTAGTCTGTTCACCACATGATCAAAGATGTGTGATTTATATGTAGATACCATCTGAATGAATGAATCAGCTTTATTGTCACTTGTAGTCAAATGAGTAGAATGAAAAGTTTATAACTCTCCACGAACAGCACCACTTTTGGTACAAAAGTACCTAGGCATAGCTTCCTCAGTTACAAGATTAGTTGCAATGTAACAATGTTACCAACATATGAAACAATCCTCGGTATAGATTACCCAGATGCAATTCTTAGTTACAGAATAGAGAAATGAAGAAAACAAAGTGACTTTACAACTGTACACAGTGCAACCATAGATCAGAAAAGCAAGAAGCAAAGCTAAAGAGACCAACATCACATATCTTAGAACTTAGACTAGAAATGACAAGACAAATTCTTCAGAATTTCTGAAGAACGGTCTTGACCTGAAACGTCAGCTTTCCTGGTCCTCTGATGCTGCATGGCCTGCTGTGTTCCTCCAGCTCCACACTGTGTTATTTCTGACTCCAGCATCAGCAGTTCTTACTTTCTCCACATATGGGTGCTGGTTTACATTTGTGAAGAGGTTCAAAAAACAATTAGGTCCATCTTTCTGGAACCATGATTTGAACACAGTGTCGGAGAACTGTGAGGCGATCTGGAGTGCGATTGGATGTTTGTTTACATTGCAAGGCTTTTGACCTGTGAGTGAGCAAAAATAAATTAAGCATGAACAAGTGTTTTGGAACTCAGTTCAAACATTTTTGGGTTCAGATCAAAGGAGAGTTAACTGAAGTCAGACGCAAATATAATCTTCCCCGGAAAAGAAGGTTTAGCAGAGCAGTTAAGAGAATACATTGCCTGACTGTAAAGATTTCAGTCTGTGAAAACTTCCAGATCAGATGTATTTGGTTTTGGATGCTGCTGCTTATTTAAAACATGAGGAAGTGTAATCTCTCAATCGTGTGAATACTCAAGGAAAATACTTCACATCTCACAGGAAAATCAGTGAAAAGAAGCATTTAAGTTGAACCTGCAAGGGTCAATTTAGATTTTTGGGGGGCAGCATGGTGGCTCATGGTTAGCACTGCTACCTCACAGGACCAGGGGTCTGGGGTCGATTCCACCCTCAGGTGCCTGTTTGCGTGGAGCTTGCATGTTCTCCCCGTGTCTGCGTGGGTTTCCTCTGGGTACTCCAGTTTCCTCCCACAGTCCAAAGATGTACAAGCTAGGTGAATTGGTCATGCTAAATTGCCTGTCATGTTCGGTGGTTAGATGTTTGGGGAATGGATCTGGAGAGGGTACTTTGTGGGTCAGTGTGGACTTTTGAAACCAAAAGGCAGGCTTCCACACTGTGGGGCTTCTCTGATTCTATACAGTTTGGAAAGTTTGTCAGGACATTGAGTAACTGCAAAGTGCTAGGTTTGGCAGGAGATGTAATAAAATTGTGCTTTATTGTCAAAACCAAATGTGCTTAAGTTTCATAAAAAGATAATAATGTTAAATTAAAAATAAAACTGTGAGCTATTAAGCCAGATTTATCCCTGGTATTTAACTCATCCAATCATAAAAGCAGTGAGGATCATAACAACACTGTGAAACATAATTTGTGAATTGACACAGTGCTGTTGTCAAACAGACAAACCAGGAGATGAGATAACAAGGTGTAGAACTGGGTGAACACAGCAGGCCAAGAAGCATCAGAGGAGCAGGAAGGCTGACGTTTTGGGCCTAGACCCGATCCAGCTCACCTTTCTGTTTTTTGCTTGCGGTGAGTGGGAAACTGTGATTAAACCAGGGCAGGGCCCAGGGAGGGAAACTGAAGTGATGTTCCAGGCAGTGTTTGTCCTCACCAGTTGGAAAGTCAACACCTGATTTATCACCTGATTGCACTGAGACTGAAAGCGAGCAACTTATTATGAAACTGTGCAGCATATTTAAATATCCCCTGCTTTACCTTCCAGAAATGTTGACCTTCCCAGTATGAATTGAGAACTTCAACTTACATTGAGGGATTGTACCGTATGTACCTATATTGTCCTGTTGTAAAGTGTGACCATTTGGAGTCTATGAGACCCCATCTATCTACAATGATATATTACTCACCAGAGACCCCATCAAAGAAACCTGCAAACATAGCCAGAGAGGTTTCCCATCAATCTGAACTACTTAAGTCATTGCTCTGATATATCTTTCCATCAACTTTACCTAAATAGTCCAAAAATTTCAAAATGGTAATTATTGAAAGATGTTTATCCTCAAAGTTTTTCATATGTGCAGGGCTCTCGCAACAGAAGGGTTGAACTTCAGCGCAGATTGCTGTCAAGACTCCAGGCTTGTCTTTATATTTTGGAAAACAAGCTGTAACATTTGCATGGCACAAAGCTCTGGAGCACTTCTGATTATTCTCAAATTTTTCCAAAACTTTTATTCATTACACAACACAATTTTGAATCTGGGATGTTTATGAACAGCACCCTCTTTTCATGAATGGCTTACTTCGATGTGAAGTACACTCCCATTATAAGAGTCATAGAATCGCTGGGAGAATACACTTGAATCATGAATGGGACCGTCTTTAATTTCACTGGGTTGTGACCTGGGTAAGATTAAGGCATTTTCTGTATATTTGTAAATGGAATGGATCTTCAGTGGCTAATCTTGGTCACCTTGTAGTCATGCCTCTGTAATGGCAATGAAATCGGTGCTATTTACCTCAATTGTGCATTTAAGTAATTAATTTTTGTGAATACTACCAACACACAGTCACAGTGCCTTTCATTCTCTAATTTCTTAAGGAGAGTTTTGGGGTGAGTACTATTAAATTAAACTTTAAATACCTCAGTGGTAGCTATTAATTATACTTGTGTCATAAAACAGCCAATTCTGTAACATTTTTTCTGTTTGTACACATCATTTTAAGAACATCATTCCGAATTAAATTAAACAATTCACACAGTCACACAATAATTGCAGTGCAGAAGGAAGCCGGGTGGCCCATTGTACCTGTTTCCCATCCGTGGAAAAGCATTATGAAATTGTTCCTTTGAATAAACCGACTCTCAAAGTGATTGCTGGCAATGTTTATTATATTGATCGACATCAACAGTACATTCAGGTCATTGTCTGTACACAAGCTGGAGATATTACTATGGTTACATGTATCAAACACACGCTGACAGTGACCGTTATGTAAAACTATAGAAATACGCAGAAGCTGTCATTATTTAACTTGTTGAACTGCAGCAGGGAGTTAAAGCGATACTGTTGAAGGAGTCAGCATCAGCAGAAATGTTCCCATCGTTTTTTCAAGTGGAGTTCAATGAAGCTCTTGTTTAACACCTCCCTCCTCACACAATTGGATAAACTGCATAATTGGCAATTCCACAGTTATTCTGTCGATCCTTAGCCATTTTGATATAACCGCGGTCACCCCATGACCTTCCCCAGCTGAAAATAAGAAAAGAAAATGATGTGTTGAAATCAAACTTCTGTTATGGAGACAGGTTTGGAGAACTGAGTTTGTTTTACTCTGGGATTTGCTGAAATGATTGAGAGGGGTTAGATTCTGTTCAACACGTGAGTTATTTGAACCAGATAGCTGAATACAACGAGGGTACTGCAGTAAAGGTTATGAAATATGAAGTGAGATTCAGTGCTTGGAAGCACTTCCTTGTGACATCAGACTGAAAGTGCTGGTCTGCACGGTGAGTGTGGATTCAATCCAAACTTCAATGTGGGGCTTAGGGGAGACCCTATAAGTGAATGGTGATGGTGGATGTAGGTTTCCCAATCCTTGTTGACCCACATTTATAATTTGAGGAATAGTGGGGGCATGTGTAAAGATTGTCAAGAGGATTATCACCCTGTTTGATTGTGTCATGAACATTCCTTTTAATGTCAACAGGTAATGGGGCAGGACTTGAATGGTGAGATTCTGACTCAGAGGTAGTGAGCTGGGAGTGGGTGTTACTCAGTGAGCAGCACTTCCTTATTCAAACAATCTACCAACCAATCCAACGCTGAGGAAGCCCACCTCACCCAATCCTGTTACCATCCCCTCCAACCCTGATATCATCGGAGATAGCTCTGCTGTTAATCCCTCGCATCGAGATAATCAGTGTTTCATGTTGGTTAAACAGATACACAGGGAGACAGGGAATTCACTCTGTGTCATTGGCAAATGTCTGTAGGAGTCTCATCCCAGCTCCGTTCCTGTAACCCTGTCAATATCTCTTCTGTTCCTTCACCCTCGCGTGTGTATCCACCTTCCACTTCAATGTATCTGTATTATTCAGCTCACCCACTCCTTGCTGTAACAGTTTCTCCAATACCACCCTCCTCAAAGTAAGGAGGTTCCTCCTGAGGTTTTGATTGGATTTATTAATGACTATCTGAAAGGATCTCTAATTTTTAACATCTTGAGTGCTGCAGAATATTCACCCCATCAAGTCTGGTCCACTGTTTGATCATGGCTGAAATGTTTCTCAATCCATTCTCCCTCCTTATCCCTATAACCCTTGATCACCTTATGAATCAAGAACCTACCTACCTCCGTCATAAATATACTCAATGGCCTGGCCTTCACAGCTTCCGCAGCAAGGAATTCCACAGATTCACCACCCTCTTCCTGAAGAAATTCATCCTCATTTTGTTTCTAAAGTGTTGTCCCTTTACTCTGTGGCTCTGTTCCTGGCTTTTCGTCTCTCCTCCAAGAGGAAACACCTTTTCCATGTCCATTCTATCCAGACCTCACAGTATCCTGTAAGCTTCAGTGAGATCTCCTCTCATTCTTTTAAACTCTATCATTGTGCAGACCCAGACTCTTCAATCGTTTCTTATATGACAAGGACTTCACCCCTGGGATCATTCATGCAAACGTCATTTGAAACCCCTCCAACACTGGCACATCTTTTGTTAGATATGGGGCCCAAAACTCCTCACACTATTCTGAATGTGGCCTGACCAGAGCCTTGTACAGCTTCAGCACTATATCACTCCTCTTGCGTTCTAACCCTCTTTAACCGAATGCCAATATTGCATTGCCTTCGAGACACCAACTGAAGACAGAGGTTAACCTTCAGGGAATCTTGAACTAGGACTCAGTCCCGAGTCCCTTTGTGCTGCAGAATTCTGAAACCTTTGTTCATTTAGAAAATAGTCGGTGAACCTATTCTTCCAATCAAAGAGCGTATCACTAGACTGTTAATCCAGAGACCCGGATAACATTCTGGGGACGTGGGTTCAAATCCCACCACGGAAGATGGTGGAGTTTGAATTCAATAAATATCTGGAATTAAGAATCTAATGATGACTGTGAATCCATTGTCGATTCTCATAAAAACCCATCTGGTTCACGAATGCCCTTTAGGAAAGGAAATTGCCATCCTTACGTGGTCTGGCTTACATGTGACTCCAGACCCACAGCAATGTGGTTGACTCTTAGCTGCCCTCTGGGCAATTAGGGATGGGCAATAAATGCTAACCACCATAATGCCCTCATCCTGTGAATGAATAAAGTCAAAAAATGAAGTCCATACCTGTTTTTAACAAGCCAATAATTCATTCCCCTTTCTCTTCCAAATCCCACCAGCAGCACTGCATGGTTTAGACGCTGACTGCACCTGCAGTTTAATTTTTATCCCTTTCCCACAGATATTTACTCTAAGTCATGTTTTCCTCTGCAACCTCTTCTGGTAAACACTCTTTCTGTCAGAACCTTGTTTCCTTTTCTTTTTGTCACATTTTGTCACATTATCAACTTTTCTCCCTCCCTCTGCTATTCACAGCTCCTCGAAACACATCTTTTACTCCTTCAAATAACCCATGTCCAATCTCACTGCCCCTGCTCTGTCAACCCTTTTGTCACTTCATCTTCTTTCTTCTGCCCCCTCACAGACCTTTCCTTTTCTTCTATACACACCCTCCCTCCTTCCACTTGACGAAAACATGTCACATCTCGGGGAGGGTCTGGGAGTCAGGGGCAGGCACCAATCATGTTCTCTGTCAGTGTGGAATGTCAGTTGGATGCCATGTGAGTGAAAACATTCTCTTAACCAGACATACACACACACACACACACACACACACACACACACACACACACACACACACACACACACACACACACACACACACACACACACATGTGCACACACAGATGTGTTTCGAAAGGAACTCCACACTGTACTATTTTGAGGGATCACTATCCATTTTGCAGTTTGTTGCTGAGCAATCTTTCCTCTGTGTTATGTTGTGGGAGTGCTTAATAGATTTGCCGTGTTGGTTAAAGTTGGTGAAGCCGAGAGACAATGGTCCTGCACATGGAGAAGATCTGAGCAGGTAACTGCCCTCCTGTTGGCCACAATTTTGCAATTCCTCTTGAGCTGCCACATGAGAGGAGATTGAGAAAAGAAGAGAAACTGCTGGTGGTGAGGTGGGGTCGGCTGGATCGGTGGGGGCTCTCAGCAAGAGGGCTAGGGAATTCCAGGAGAATTTCTCCTCTTTCCACCTAACCCAGGAACAGTGAGTGTATCATCTTCTCTTCCTAAAGATGCTGCTCACAGAACTTTGCCATCTGTCGGACGCAGCACTGCATCCTCAGAGTAGGCCAGGGATAGCAATCAGTGACTGTGAAGCTGATTGTGGGGCTGATCTTTCCAGATTGGAGCAGACTTCATGCCCACTGCCAAATTGCAGGATTGAGCGAAAATCCCGACCAACTGAAATACTGGACCAAAATCGTGGACTTTTCAACAACTTTTGAAAGTTAAAAGGCAGCTGGGCTCTGCTCTGGGAAAGATACACAGGCACCGGGTCAGGCAAGATTGAAGTGACCAAAGTGGTAGGAGGCTTGTTAGTTAAGAGCACAGACAGGCGTTTCTATGGCCACTTCCAAGATTCCAGGATGGCCCAGGACGTCGCTGAGCAGTTGCATGAAATTATTAAGGGGAAGGACGAGCAGCCAGTGTTTGTGGTGCACATTGGTACCAGGAACATCGGTAGAAAAAGGGGATGAGGTTCTGCAGAATAAGTACAGGGAGTTAGGAAAGGGGCTGAAGAGTAGGACCTCAAGGGTAGTAATCTCTGGGTCACTACCAGCGCCATGTGCTAGTGAGGCAAGAATTGGAAAGATAGGGCAGATGAATGTATGGCTAAGGAGCTAGAGCAGGGGACAGGATTTCAGGTTCTTGGATCATTGGGACCTCTTCTGGGGCAGGGGAGACCGGTGCAAGAGGGAGGGGTTGCTCCTATATCCTCACAGGGCAGTTTGCTAGTGCTACTCAGGACAGTTTAAACTCGAGTGCCAACGGGCCGGGGAGAAGAGCAGCAGGTCAGCAAGTGGGGGGATTGAGGGAAAGGTAGATGTTAAGATCAGTATATCAGAAAGAAAAGACAGGTAGAGGTGCGTAAATGAACACGATGGTATCAACGGGCTGAACCGTGTTTATTTCAGTTCAAAGAGTACAATAGGGAAGGCAGATGAGCTTAGAGCCTGATTCAGTACATTGGACTATGACGTTGTGGCCATCACAGAAACTTGATTGAAAGAGGGACAGGATTGGCTGCTCAGTGTCTGCAGTTTTGTTGTTTTGGATGAGATAGGAAGGTAAAGGAGGTAGAAGAGTCGCATTACGAATCAGGGAGAATGTTTCATCAGCGCTCAGAAAGGACATGCTGGAGGACTTATCCACTGAGGCAATATGAGTAGATCTCAAAAACAAGATGAATGCAATCACTCTGATAAGATTATGCTATAGGGCCCTCCAACAGCCACTGGGACATTGAGAAATAAGGATGTAAGCAGATTATGGAAAGATGCCATAGCAACAGGGCTGTCCCACTGGGTGAGTAATGTCCCAATATTGATTGGGTCTCCCTGAGAGCAAGGGGCTTGGTTGGAGCAGAAGTTGTTAAGTACATCCCAGAGGGTTCCTTGAGATGGTATGTGGATAGTCCAACTCGAGAAGGGGTCAAACTGGACCTTGTTTTGGTTAATGAGCCTGGTCAACCGACTGGCCTTTCAGTGGGAGAACTTTTTGGAAACAGTGATTACAATTCCTTCAGTTTTATGAAAGCCATGAGCAAGGATAAGTAAGGACTTTGCGGGAAGGTACTTAATTGGGAAGAGGACACATTATGTCACCATTGGGCAGGTGCTAGGAAGTGTTAATTGGGTGGAGCTGTTATCCAGCAAGTCCACATTTGACATGTGGAAACTATTTAAAGACCTGTTGGGGACAGTTCAGGACCAGCATATTCCAGTAAGGAAGGGAGTTCAAGGATGGCAAGGTAAGGGGCCCTTTGATAACAAGTGAGGTTGTGAATTTACTTGGGCCCATGAGGAACACAGGGAAAGCAGGAAAGTACTCAAGCAAGGAATTGGTGAACAAGAATGGGCCATGAAATGACTTTGGCAAGTAGAATTAAAGAGAATCCCAAGGCATTGTATAGATACATTAAAAACAAGAGGATAACAAGGGAGGAGCTAGAAGCACTCAATGATAAAGGAGAGGACTTGTGCTTGGAGGCAGAGAATGTGGATGAAATCCTAAATGTGTACTTTGGATTGGCATTCACCCAGGAGAAGGATATCGAGGATAATAAGGATGCTGTGGAGCATGCGAAAATGCTGGCTCATTTTGAGATCAAGAAAGAAGTTATGCTGGGTCTCATGGAGAGCACCAAAGTGGATTAATTCCCAGAGACCAATGATTTCTACCCCAGGTTATTGAGAGAGACAAGACAGGAGATCGCAGGGGCCTTGACCAAGATCTTTGTCTCCTCGCTAATCCCTGGGAGAGGTCCCAGAAGTAGCTCATGTTCCTCTGTTCAAGAAGAAAAATAGAAATAATTCAGGAAATTACAGGCTGGTGAGTCTCACATTGGTGGTTGGGAAGCTATTGGAGTGAATCCTCAGGGATAGGATTTATGCCCATTTGGTAAAGCATAACCTAATTAGGGACAGTCAGCATAGCTTTCTGTGGGGCAGGTCATGTCTCAGGAACTTGATTGAATTTTTCAAGGAGGTGACGAAGGTGATCAATGATGGTAGATTTACATGGGTTTTAGTAAGGCTTTTGATAAAGATCCTCATGGTAGGTTCTTCCAGAAGATTAAAGTGCATGGGATTCACAGTGATTTGGGTTCAGAATTGACTTGACCATAGAAGTGATGGAAGCATGGTTTTCACACTGGAAGTCCATGACTATGGTGTTCTACAGGGATGTATACTGGGACCTCTGCTGTTTATGATGTAGAGAAATGACTTGAATAACAATGCAGATGGGTGGGTTAGTACGTTTTCAGGCATTACAAAGATCAGTGGAGTTGTGAATAGTGTAGAAAGTTGTCAATGGATTCAGCGAGATATAGATCAGTTTCTGATACTGGTTGAGAAATGGCAGATGGAGTTCAATCCGGGTAAGAGTGAGGTGCTACATTTTGGGAGACCAAATGTTAAGGAAAGGTGTACAGTTAGTGGCAGGACTCTGAACAGTACTGATGTGGAGAAGGATCTTGGAGTTTCACTCCATTGCTCCCTAAAGTACACAAGTAGATAGGGTGATAAAGAAGGCATAAGGCATGCTGAGCTTCATTGGTCGGAGGATTGAGTGCAGGAATCATGGTGACGTGTCACTGTTTTATGAGACTTTGGTTAGGTCTCATTTCGAGCACTGCATTCAGTTCTGGTCGCCACATTATAGGAAGGATGTGGAGACTTTGGAAAGGGTACAGAAGAGGTTTACCAGGATGCTGCCCGGATTAGAGGGTATGAGTTATAAGGAGAGACTAGAAAATCTCCTATTGTTTTCTCTGGGGCGTCAGGGGCTGAGGGGAGATCTGATAGAAGTTTATAAAATGACGAGATACATGGAGAGGATTGACAGTCAGAATCCTCTTCCCAGAGTTGGAACGTCTAATACTCGGCAGGATGCATTTCAGGTTAGAAGAGGAAAATGCAAAGGATACATGACGGGCAAGTCTTCTTACACAGAGAGGTAGGAGTGTGGAACACACTGCCAGGGTGGCGTTGGAGGCAGATACGAGAGGGGCATTTGCGGGATTTTTAGATAAGCACATGAATATGCAAGGAATGGAGGGACATGGACCAAAGGCAGGCAGAAAGGATTAGTTTCATTTGGCGTCATGTTTGGCTCAACATCGTGGACAGCCCAGTTCTATGTTCTACAGAGGCAGCTGCATGGAGCCATTGTTCAGCCCGAAAATCCAATTCACACCTCGACTCTAAAAGAACAATCAGGCAGACCTAACGCCACCCAGCACAGACTGAATGGGGCTTCTGCAGATACCAGACTTTCAACTGAAATCAATATCCATTCACAGAGATAGTGGGCTTCAACATTAATCAAAATACACTCGCACAAACTCTTAACTATCAGGAAGCCAGCTACCTGAAAGGGAACATCAGTAACACAAAGCAAGCACAGATTTAACACGAAGATAAGAGGCATGTAATTAGTGTAATTGCAAGCCCCAATCTCACCTGAAAATAGCGACCACCCTGAAAGCTATCTGCACCGCTATCTCCAGAAAAGGAATCCTGGCAGGAATTCCGAAACCTACTGACACAGGTCTGTTCTGTACCAGGCAAACCAACAGCAACCGACAACCTCCAAAAACCACCGACTGGACTGACACCGCAAGGCCACAGGCACATCTGAGGTGAAAACCAGATTGCAGAAACCACCACAAAGTAAGAAAAGCCAAGTACTTACCTGATAAATCCTAAAGCACATTGTACTGCATCAGTGGACTCAAGCCAGACTGAAGGCCTACACCATCTAAAGTCTTCATTGAGGCACTGGGTATGGCAAGCGGGAATGGCCAGCAATACTTCCAAATCATGTTTTTCCCCAGCGGTGAGTTGAAACTCCTGAGAGCCCAAAGTTTCCAACCTAGCTAGCAGGGAGGGGGAGATGGGTTGTCACAGTGCAGGGAACCCCAATGGTGGGAGACCTGATTAAAGTGTCTGTAAGTAAAATTGTTTTTTTAGCTTCGAATAGTGTTTCACCTGTGTTTAATTTGATCATGTATTTAGCTATTGTCTTCTGTATAATTGTTTTAGTTGCACTGTTTTTATTACATTTGCCTTTTTCTTGTGTTGTACTTATCTTTTTGTATTTAACAAATGCAGAGATTGTTTTGCCCTGAAATACCCATCTACTGCCTTCTTCATTTCACATTCCCAAAATAATTCCAGTGTCAGAAAATCTGCAAATTACCGATCACAAGCCAGAAGCCGACAGAATCAGGGAGGTGAGATACGTTGTTTGTACCAGGAAAGAACATGAGCACAGAGTGCTGTCTTCTGGCTTCAATATCAGGATACTTTTAAAAGAGAAGCTCTTGGTCTCATTACCACATCAAAGCACATCACCTGCGGGTCTGAAGGCCTCATTCTCCAACTTATCTCAGATCAGTTGAAGCATGACATGCTATAAGAAAGACAATCCATTGGTTCTCTCATTCTGTTCCCATTTTAACTCCATGGAGTCTGACGGCGCCAGACAACATGTAGCACGGGGTAGAGGTAAACATGAACAAGGGGAATGTGTATGGTCACTTCCATGGTAAACATTGAAAAGCATTCATAAAATAATTGTGTAGAAGTGTGCATGGATGTGTGATTTTCAATATTTATAAAGAATAGTTGATAATCCAATTGAACCACAGCTTCTGTTTCTTACCTCATCTATAAAGATGGAAGGACCTTCGCCCTGCGTGAATTGCGACAGCTATTGGTCCCACCCTTTTCGCTGCTCTTGCTAAATCTCTTTCTCTTCTTTGAACACGTCTGTATCCTCTGATTCTGGCAGCAACATATGTTTTTCCGAAATCTGCATCTTCCTCACTAAGTGTTCAAGAAAATGTTAAAATGAAACTCATTTTGATCATGTGATATGCATTAAAGCACCAGTGTTATCTTTTCAGGATCTTTAACAGCCTCTTGGATCTTGGAAACTATGGACCATTTTGATCATCAAAGGCACGACCATCATTTTCACGTTTAAATGAAAATGGGACCTTACAAATGTGGTGAATTTTGCAGAATATGCCTTTTGTCTGTTAGTGTGAAGATTTTGGACAATGAGGCCCTCAGTTACCTTTTCATCAATGCTGCAATGGGTGCAGTTTCAGAAACATCGGCAGGGGCAGGTGGGATTTAATTCCCCCTCCTACAGTGAGTTTACTGCTCATGCAGATTGGAAACCATCATCAGAAGAAATATTGTGCAGACTTGCTTGTGTTTTATAGAGTCAAAGAGATGTACAGAATGGAAACAGACCCTTCGGCCCAACTCATTCATGCCAAACAGATATCCTAAATTAATCTCGTCCTATTTGCCAGCATTTGGTCCATGTCCTTCTGAATACTTCCTGTTCATATTCCCATCCACATGCCTTTTAAATGTTGTAATTGTACCAGCCTCCACCACTTCCTCTGGCAGTTCATTCAATATATGCACCACTCTCTGTGTGAAAAAGTTGCCCCTTAGGTCTCTTTTAAATCTTTCCCCTCTCACCTTAAACCCAAGCCTGCTCGTTTTAGGCTGCCTACCCTTGGGTAAAAAAAAACTTTGACTAATCACTCTATCCATGCCCCTTGTGATTTTATAAACCTCTATAAGGTCACCCCTCAGCTTCCGATGCTTCAGGGAAAATAACCCCAGCCTATTCATCTTCACCCAATCTCTTAAAGCCTCCAACCCTGGCATCACCCTTGTAAAGCCTTTCAGAGCCCTTTCAAGTTTCATGACATATTTTCTATAGCTGGGGGGGGCGCAGTATTTTGAAAGTGGCCTAAACAATGTCTTGTACAGCTGCAACATGACCTCCCAACAACGGTATTGAATGCATTGACCAATCAAGGCAAGAGTACCAAATGTCTCTTCTTCAATATCCTATCTGCAACTCCACGTTCAAGGAGCTATGAAACTGCACTCCAAGGTCTCTTTGTTTGGCAACACGCCTCAACATTACGTTCATACATTCTGTTCTGATTTGTCTTGACAATATACGGCACCTCACATTTATCTAAATTAAACTCCATCTGTCTTGGCCCATCAGCCTATCTGATCAAGGTCCTGTTTTCCTCGAGATAACGGTTTTGGTTGACCACTACGCTCCAATTTTGGTGTCATTTACAAATGTACTATGTCACATCCAACTAATTTGTATAAATGATGAGAAGCAACGGACCCAGCACCAGTCCTTGTGGCACACTGCTGGTCACAGGCCTCCAGTCCGAAAAGCAACATTTCCCCATCACTCTCTGTTTCTACCTCAGAACTAATTATGCATCCAAATGGTTAGTTCTCCCTGTATTCCATGTGATCGAATCGTGTTAACCAATTTACCAGGCAGAACCTTGTCAAACTCCTCACTGAAGTCTATGTTGACCACGTCCACCTCTCTGCCTTCATCTAGATTCTTCATCACTTTGTCAAAAGCCTCAATCAAGCCAGTCAGACATGATTTCCCATGCACAAAGCCATGTTGGCTATCCCTGATCAGTCCTTGCCTTTACAAATACACATAAATCCTGACCCTCAGAATCCCCTCCAACCAGTTGTCCATCACTGATGACAGGCTCGCCAGTCCATAGTTCCCTGATCTTTCCTTGCCACCTTTCTTCAATAATGAAACCACATTAGACCACCTCCAGTCTTCTGACACATCATCCATGGCAATGATGATGCAAATATCTCAGCAAGGGGCCCAACAACCACTCGTCCAGTGTCCCACCAACTTCTATGGCATGGTGGCTCAGCACTGCTGCACAACAGCACAAGGGACCTGGGTTCACTTCCAGTTTTGAGAGACTCTGTGCGGAGTTTGCACATTTTCCCCATGTCTGCATGGGTTTCCTCTGGATGGTCTGGTTTCCTCCCACAGTCCAAAGATGTGCCATTTAGGAGGATTGGCCATGCTAAATTGTCTGTATTATCCAGAGATATGTAGGCTTGGGAATTAACCATGGGAAATGCTGGGTTACAGGTTAGGGGGCTGAACCCGGGTGGGATGCTCTTTGGAGAGTTGGTATGGACATGCTGGGCTGAATGGCTTGTTTCCATATGGTAGGGATTCAATGGCATTTCGGGTACACCAGATCAGGTCCAAGGCATTTATCCACCTTTATGCAACCTAAGACAGCCAGTACATCCTTCTTTCAAATATGGACACTTTTCAAGATATCACCACTTACACTCCCAAGTTCTCCAGTTTCCATAACCTGCTCCGCAGTAAAAACTGATGCAAAAACACTTGTTTAGTATCTCCCCCATTTCCTGCAATTCCACACATTGGCCTCCTTGCTGAGCTTTAAGGAGCCCTATTCTCTCCCTAGTTACTCTTTTGTCCTTAATGTATTTGTAGAATCCCTTTGGATTCTCCTCAACCCTATTTGCCAATGACATCACTTGTCCCTTTTTGCCCTCCTGATTTCCCTCTTGAGGAGACTCCTATCGCCTTTCTCCTCTTCTTGGGATTCTCTCGACCTCTGCTGTCCATACCTGATGGATGCTTCCTTCTTTTTCTTGACCAGAACCTCAATTTCTTTAGTCTTCCAGCATTCCTTATGCATACTGGTACCGTTCACCCTAACAGGAACATATTGCCTCTGGGCTAACACAGTGTGGAGCTGGAGGAACACAGTAGGCCAGACAGCATCAGGGGAGCAGGAAAGCTGATGTTTCGGGTTGGGGCCCTTCTTCTTTCTGAAGAAGGGTCCGGAAATGAAACAATAGCTTTCCTGCTCCTCTGATGCTGCCTGACCAGCTGTGGTCCTCCAGCTTCGCACTATGCTATCTTTGACTCCAGCATCAGCAGTTCTTACTATTACATGCTGTCTCTGAGCTCTTGTTATCTCATTTTTGAATGCTTCCCATTTTTCAACTCTCTCTTTACCTGCGAATATCCAATCAATTTCTCATAGTTCTTGTTGAATGCCATCAAAATCGGACTTGCACTAATTTCGAATTTTAACTTTTAGACCAGGTCTATCCTGTTCCATCACCATTTCAAAATGAGTAGAATTTTGATCACTGGCCCCAAGTGCTCCTCCACTGATCACTCAGTAACTTGCCCTGCCTTATTTCCCAAGAGAAGGTCAAGTTTTGCTCCTTCTCCAGCAGGTACATGCACATACTGAATAAGACAGTTTTCTGATACATGCTGAACAAAATCCTCTCCATCTAAGTGCTCAACACCAGGGCAGTCCCAGTCAATGTTTGGAAAGTTAAAATCCCCTCCCATTACCACCCTATTATTCTCCTGGATAACTAAAATCTCCTTGCAAATTTACTTCTTAATTTCCACTAACTATGGGAAGGGTTGTGGGGGTTCAATAGTACAATTCCAATAATGTGATCATCCCTTTCATATTTCCCAGTTCCTCCCAAATAACTCTACTGGATGCACTCCCCAGAATATCCTCCCTAACTGCAGCAGGAATGTTATCCCTAATCAACAATGTCATTTTCCCTCCTTCCTTGGTTCTATTTCCGTTCTTCCTTTTGTACCTGGAACATTCAGCTGCCAGCCCTGTCCATCCCTGAGCTACACCTCTCTCGTAGCTATGGTATCCCCGTCCCATGTTCTCAACCATGCCCTGACTTCATCTGCCTTACCTGTCAGGCCTCTTGCATTGACATAAATGCAGATTAATTTATCAGCCCTACCTCATTTTCTGCTTTGCTCCTGCCTGCCTTGATTGTTTGACTTGGTCCTTTTCACAACTGCAGTAGCCTCAGACTGATCTCAATCTGTTTCCTCACTATCTCTCTGGGTTACCACCCTCGCTCCACCCCGCCTTACTAGTTTAAATCCTCGCATATAGGTCCAGCAATTCTCCCTGCCAGTATATTAGTTCCCTTCCAAGCCACGTGCAAACCATCCTTCTTAAACAGGCCACTTCGAACCCAGAAGTAATTTCAATAATCCAACAATATAAATCCTTCTCCCCTGCACCACTTTCTTAGCCATGCATTCAACTGCTCTATCACCCTAGTCCTACTCTCACTAGCAATTGGCACCAGGACTTATCTCGATATTACTGTCCTTGAAAATCTGCTTTTTAAATTCCTGTCTAATTTCCTATATTCTATCTTCAAGACCTCAACCTTTTCTGTTCCTATGTCATTGGCTCCAATGTGTACAATGACCTCCTGCTGGCCCCTCTCCCCTTTGACAATATTCTGTACTCTTTCGGAGACATCCTTGCCCTGGCACCAGGGATGCAACACAACATTCTGATGCCTCGTTGTTGGCCGCAGAAATGTCTGTGTGCGCCTCTGAGGAGAGAGTTCTCTGTCGTAATCAATTGCTTGAAACCTGATGCACCTGTTGTTACATTAGAGTGGCACCAGAAACCTGTCTGCCAATGCTGCATTCACCTGAAAGTCCATCTCCCCTGAACAACTTGTTTGAGATGGAGATAGCCACAGGAGACTCCTGCATTACCCTCCTCCCTCTCCTACATTTCCTCTGGGCAACCCATCTACCTACGCAATGTGACATTTCACGTTTTTCCTGAACCTGCCAACTTACACAGCCCTGGCTCCTCATGCTACCTCAAAGGAAAATCGAACAGTGTTGAAACAATCCCAATAAAAGCCAAAAGAACTACGGATGCTGTAAATCAGAAACAAAAACAGAAGTTGCTGGAAATGCTTAGCAGGTCAGGCAGCATCTGTGAAGAGAATTCAGAGTTAACGTTTGAGGTCTGGTGACCCTTCCTCAGAACTCAGAAACCACAACTCTGCTGGATGAAACACACACATTGGTGCCATTTACAAAGAGCTTCAACATGAGAGTCTGGAGCCGCTGGTGGAAGATTTGAAAGATGCACTGGAGAGCGAGCTGAATCTGTGTGACATTGAGACAAGTAGCTGGGCGTTACTTGCAAGAGGCTGATCACAATGACATCCAGTACGGAGGGACATCTGTGACGTGGAGGGACCAATAATAGAAAAAAACAGTGGCTGCTGGAGAAACAACATCAGCACAAAAGGCAGTTCACACAAATATTCACTTCAGAACAGATTCAAAGTAAGTTATGTCTTAATTACACCCCATATTCAAAATGTCGAAGCAGCAATTTGCAGCTTAAATGCCATTCCAAAAGTATTTACACCGCTCTTGCGAAGCAACTAGATTTGCACTTAGAGTGGTCTAGAAAATAGTTTGCAAGTCAATTCTGAATAAATATCCTAAACTTAAATTATTTCTTTTTTTGTGTAAAGTTGCAACTTATATTTGAATGAATAAACAGCTTGTCGGGGCACGTGAGAGATGCAGACAGACTAAAGTAATTTCCTGTAATTCGAACACTTCAGTCCTGTCCATCATGGTGTTTCTGCAGTAACTGTTGTACTGGGTGGTGTGCATTCCCCAGATCAAGTACAGAACATGCTGAATGATCTGATGATTTAGCTGACTGTCACATCAACATCCTGGCTCACAAAATGGTGAGCAGCAATACACAGGAATGCAAATACCCATAACTCTTCATTCACATTGCCTGAGAGCAAGAGGTGTTGAATGGGGATTTCGGAGATCATTACAAGGCTCCACTGTGTAACACCATGAATGCTGTAAGCATTTTGTAGCTGGTGAATTTAAAACACACTGAAAAGTGAGTTACCCGTGCTCTGTATATGTAGGTTGCAGCTGAGTTGATGCCTTTATTTCGCATCACATAGTGAAAGGCACTTGTCATCCATCCACCACGACATCCATGGCTTCGCCAATCACAATCAACCAGGTTTTGTTCACTTAGAGAGATCAATTTTTTTTGTTTCTTTGCCCACTGTCCTTCGATGGCCCCAGCTGCACTGAAAGCCCAGCCTGAACCACATCGTCTCTGGCAATGACAGAAATACAATCACATTAAATTATTCTGATGTAAAAATAAAATCCTTTTTCCATCTCCTTTCAGGTGGAGTACAGCCTCACACTGATATTATGAGTCTGTTTGATGAATTTTCACAGAATCACACGGGGTCAGTGAGTGTCTGTGTACCAGGATTCGGAGGGCACTGCCTGAACCCTTGGCGTTTGGAGAACATTGACTGCAGAATTTTTTTCAAGAGAGATGAAGGATGGAGTCAGGCACACGGTGATAAACCACTGCCTGTGATCCAGTGTGAAATACAATTCTGATTTAGTGTCTCTGTGGGCCGTAGGAATAATTTGTGAAATTTGACAATCTCAACCTCCTCCTTAATAAGCCTTAAACCAAGGGGAAAGAAATGGACAAACATTGACATCAAACAAGCAATGTGACTCTAAGAAATGAGAATGCTGCTGTGGAAGATGGAAATGATGGACTGTTGCAGGGGTCAATATTCGTCTGAGAGGGAAGTTAAACCACATTGTTGGTGAGGAATAAAGGGGGCCATTACACAGCCAGTTGTGTGCAGTCAATGGCACCCAGCAATGGTGCATTCTGGGTAAATAGGATCTAAAGCGGAAGCGCAGCCCTCTTTCTCGGCACCGACAGGCACACCACAGGTCGACATTGTTCATAGCTTAATTTTGACAATTCACAATCACAAGGAGGATTCCTGCTGATTGTTACCTGGTTTTTCACGGGAGTAACCAGACCCTTTCTACGCCAGTCAACCGTTGCACCCCGCAATTCCTCATCATTCTCTTCAAAGTCTTCATCATCATCTTCAGTATCATCTTCTTCATCAACTTCCTCTTCAGTCGAGTTATCAACTTCAACTTGGAGGAATCCATTCATGAGTTCATTAAACTCTTCATTGGTCTAGAAAGTCAAATACAAGAAGTCTCGCGAATGAAAACAGTACCTATGAATAGACAACGTGCAGGAGGAGGGTTGATAACCTCACAGAGCTGAAAGGCACCATTTTGTACTCAGATCTGACATTTCGCTTTTCAATTTATTTCACTCCCACAGTGCAATTTGTTTTTCATGAATTTTTCACTGAGTTTTCTCAGAACTCTGAACTACCATTAATCCAAATGATGGCTTTTTGTCTTTACTGTGTGAGGTGAGGGTCAGGGAGAGACTCATGAGGCTGGTGTATTGACTACTGTCAGCAATATCCCATCATTTAAAAATTGTCTCTTGGTTAGGTGTAGGTGAACCTGTCCCATGCTTAATATTTGGAAATTACTGCAGATATATGGGCAATGGCCCAGGCCATGGAATTGGCTGTTTGACAAGCGCAAACAGGATGAAAATGGATGTAAATTGGAAGGCAGAGTCACTTTTGTGAAACATACATTTGCAAAGAAGCTGAGATTCTTTGTTAAAAATCACAAACCATATCACATCTCATTCAGTGAAGTAATTTCACATTCTGTTTGAGGGTCAGAAATGTGGGATAAAGTAAAGTCACATACAAAGGTATGAAATCAGAGTTGGCAAAGGTTATTTCGAAATTGGTTTGAAATGTAAAGCATAGAGAAGCAATGCAAGATTCTATAAGTCTAAAGCAGTCTCTGCTGACACTGTTTGCAACTGCGATGCTCAGAAATGCAGAAATGTACTTGGCCAGTATTTTTGCCCATGCCAAATTTGTACATGTGAGGTCAGGACACATGCAACATGTAGAATTCCAGTGGCATCACCTGAGAAACAACAGGACACATTCAGAAGTGTGCAATCGGAAACAAAATTAAGGAGGGAAAGAGGAAACAGGAGAGCGGGAATAGTGAGAAAGAGGGGGTGGCTGGAGTGGAAGGGAGTATGCAAAAGGGAAGGTGTGGAGAATGAAGAATGGGGCAAAGTGGGCAGACAGGGCAAGCAAGGAGTGAGAGAATGAGGGAGAATGTGGAACAAGGGACAGGGGAAGATTGTGAAACAGACAGGCAGGGAGGGGGGAATTGAGCAGGAGTGGGGAGGGATTGGGGTGTTATTAGGAGAAGGAGTGTGGCAAAAAGTGAAGGTTGGGGAGGGAGTGTAGGGTGGGGTAGAGCAAGTGGGAAGAGGTTGAGGGGAGGAAAGGAGTGGGGCAGAGAGTGCAGGAGGGAGGGACTGTGTGGGGGAGTTCAGGAAAGTGGGCAGTGTGGAGTGGAGGGGGAAGTAAGCAAGTGTGGTAGAGGGACTAGGGTGGAAGTTGGGGAAGGAGTGTGGGAAGGAGCGAACGGTGAGAGTGTAGGGGAAGCAGCAAGGAAGGAGTGAGGGTGAGAGAATGAGAAGAGAGAGGGAGTGAGGGAGTGCGGGCTGCACATGGGGGAGAAAGTGAGTGGGAATGGTGTGGGGGAGGGATTGAACAGGGAAAGTGTGGGGGAGGGAAGGAAGGATTGGGGGTGTGATAGGGGCGTATCATATCAGTGAGGGGAGGGATAAGGAAATGATGGAAGTAATAGCGGAGAGTGGGATTGTGTGAATGAATGAGGGATCAAGTGGTGGAGTGATGGGGCATTGAATGAAGGGAGTGGGGAGAGGATGAGGGATGACATGGAAGAGCGAGCACAATGTTGGGAGATTTGCGTAGAGAAGGCAGAGAATGGACAATGATATGGATGGAGTAGACCACGACCTCCCTCTCCCCTTCCCCATCACAGGACCCTCTCCCCTTCCCCTTCGCTATCACAGTCCCCTCTCCTCTACTCCCTCACAGACCCCTCTTTCTCTTCCCCCTCGCTGCCCCCTCCCCTTCCCCTCACAGACCCCTCTCTCTTTCCCCTCATAGCATTCCCCCTTTCTATCCCTTCACAGACACCTCCCCTTACCCCTTGTAGTGTCATTTCTCTCTTCCTTTCACAACTCCCTCTCTCTTCCTGATCATTGCTCTTTTTGCCCCAGCACAGCCCCTTTCTCTCTCTCTCTCTCTCTCTCTCTCTCTCTGTCTCTCTCCTAACACAGCTCCCTGCTCTCTGATTACCATTTGTCTCTTGCAGACAGCCCTGCCAAGCCTCAGGCCTCGCTCCCATGTGTTATTTATTTATCATGTTGATTTGATTGCAGCTAATTCACAAATTGACAACAAACCCTTGTTCTGGCCACATGTGTGGTTCTGGTAAACATGTAGGTGTGAATTTTGAAGAAATGTGCAGAGTGTATGTGTGTGGTGTCAATAGACAAGGCTTAACTCTACATACAGAACTACTCCATTGAGAAAGAAAGTGTGCATGAGAAAGAGAGAGAGAGAGACATGGAGGCTGGAGTCACTGAATATATTCGATTTGGAGAGAGATGGATTTTTGATTTACAGTGAAGTTCCGGGTAATGGAAGCGTGGAGTGGGGAAGAAGGAATCAGGAAAATGGAGTAAGATCACAATCCAGTCAGTCGTTGAATATACTGAATGGTAGAGTCAGCTTGAGGGACTAAGTGGCCAACTCCTGCTCCTGCTTCTTGTTATAACCTTACACCAGTTTCACAATTTCACAATGACTGGCATTGAACAGATCTCAGATGAAATGTCTTGTACACACCAGATCTCCAAACTGGTTCATTCCCACAGTAAATGTGTGTTTCCCCATCGAATGCTCCAGGTTGTGTTGTTTGATGTATCTCATATTGTCTTCCCAGACCATTCTCCTGTAGATCTCTTCATCCTGAATAAAGACATTAAGCCAATCAGGCTGCAGCATCTTTCATTCATAAATTTATACAGTAGCTTCAATAGCCCCTTTGAGAAACCCGAAATAACATTTTGCAATTGTGTTTCAATCCTCCCGATCAGATCTGAAAAGTAGCAGTCAGTCACTTCCTCTCCTCTCCTCTCCCCACTCATTCAGACAGCAAAACCCATTTGATCTTGTATCACTGTCTTAGTGACATTGCAATTGGAGGAATAAACAGATGGATCTGAGGGTCCGGTTTAATGCCCCCTCAGTGATGGGTTTGAAGGTGGGTGGCAAATGATCCAGCCGGTGGCCTGTCCTTATACCTCAACCCAGGCACAGTTACTCCAGCTGTGATGCTGACATTGCATGGTCCCTGCAGCAGTAGGGTGACTGGGGCCAATTCCACTTCATATCCAATTTGGAATCTCATCACCTTGGTGCAGGAGAGGCCCACTCCAACCTGCCAATCCAGAAGACTGATGGTGGGCAGAAAGTTATCTCTAATTAACAGGCCCCCTTAGACTGATTGGAGGTCTCTCTCAATGGGTCACCCTCCAAGTTGTCCTCCTGGCACAGCCTCCTAAACGTTAACCCCATCTTCCTCACCCTGAACGTTTCCCAAGTTCCATTGCATCACAGCTCAGGCCTCAACTCCCGATTGCAGTACCAGCCGTGACCATCACTCCCTCTGGCACCCCCAGTGCAATGAGAGACACCAATCCCTGTTTGTCTGATAGTTCTCTTAGTTTGAACTTCCAGTTCTAGTGGGGCAAAAAGCTCACCTCCGGTCTATGATGGCCACTTTCACAATAACTAGCATCTAATAGATCCCAGATGAATCAACTTGTACACGCGAGATCTCCAGAAAAAAAATCATTTTGATTTTTTTCAGAACATGAAGCTGAAAGCTATTGTTATCCTGGGTGTCATCACTATCTACAGCTTTTGAGCAAGGGATGTGGCCAGGTGGGAAATACAGTGGCCCTTATCAATCAGTCCAACATCTCTGTTCTTGGACAAATAATCTGGAGACAGAGTTGGATAATAGAGGAAAAATGTCACTCATAAGTTTTACATTTTAGATACTTTACTCCACTATTTTAATCATAATTTTGGACGTGTTCTGATTGGTGCAAACATTGACATTGTCGACATATTCATTAGAATAAGTTTGAATGTTCTTGAGGTGTAATTGTGGTTTCCATGGTAACTCAAGTGGATCCGAGTAAACTGAGACACCACAAGTCCATGCTCTTTGATTGTGAGTTTCATCAGTCCTTTACTGAAGTTAGAGACTGGGAGGATGCCCATAGGAATTTCAGGATCGATATGTTTCTAATTTCATTTCACTTATCTGTTCCAGCCAAAAGAGAATGGTCCTCTCCCACTTTATCTCCAACTAAGAAATTTCAATAACTTAGACTACAGAATCACTTCCTCTTCTGAGCGAACTGAACTTTTGGAATAGATTTTGTACCAGAGCAAATTCTCCTTTTACCTCAGTGTACTGCTTCTCATACTCTAATTTCCAATTCCTCCAGTCTTCAGCCAGTGTCGAATTAAAGATGTGGCCTGAGGCTCCAGCCAGAATAGACATCACCACACAGCCCAGACACACAGAGAGCTTCATGATGGGCAACCTAATGGAGCAAAACCAATGGGCTTAGACAGGGAATGGACAATGCTCCAAATTCTTCCGAGTTAATTTTGCTAAATTATTTGGTTAAAAGGACAATGTACATATTATCCTCCTCAATCAAATGCTGTCATCTTTTGCATTTTTATCTTGCTTAAGTAGATAAAATACCTCATTGCCATAATCTCTGAATTAAAATCTTCATGCCATTAAATCTATCGAATTAATTTTGTTCAAAATGTTTTGTTAAGTATTGGAAAGAGCAAGTGTGGACAGAATATGAATTGTCCCCTTGTAATAGGCATTCCTCAGCTAACAGCCAATTGTCTGCATCAGTCCGTCAATAGCTCAGGTAGCAGCGTGATGAGAGTGTTACTGGGTTGATATTTCAAGTGAACAATGTTCCATGAGACAATATGGGTGGAGAATTAACAATTAGAAACAAGGATATGGTTAGAACATTGAACGGGTATTTCGTGTCTAACACTGCAAAAACTGGAAAAACATCTTACTCATATTTGAAAGTCAAAAGATGAAAGGCAAGAAGGAACACAAAGCTTGTGACAGGTATAGGGGGAGCTATTTGAATTAAATGCCGGAAGCCCTTTGGACCTGATGGGCAACATCCTATGGTCAGAAAAGAAGTGTCCGTGGAGATAGTAAACACATTCTATTGGTTCAGAGAAGATCCAGGCAGTTTGGGAAGACAGATTTAAGACCCCTGTTCAAGAGAGGAGGGATGTAGAAAACAGGAAACTATAAGATTGTTAGTCTAATATCTGCGACGGAAAACCAGTAATAAATGATGTAAAAGCAAAATACTATTAATTTTGAAAATCTGAAACAAACACAGAATACTGGAGAAACTCAGTGGGTCTGGGGGCATCTGTGGAGAGAAAACAGTTAACGTTTTGATAATTGACAATTCTGTCAATTAATATCAGTGTCATTAAAATGCCCCATAGTTACCAATCTATGTTTGATTTTTACTGAATGCCCTATTTGTTTTGTTATTCCTTCATGGGCCTTGTTCATCACTGGCGAGGGCAATGTCTATTCCCATCCATAACTGCTCCAAAGAAAGTGGGGCCGAGCTTCCTCCTTGAACTGCTCAGTCCATGCAGTATAGTGACATTGGAAGTGCTGTGAGGGATAGTTACAGAATTTTGATCCACTGGCAATAAAAGAAACAGTGATCTCGCTCCAAATTAAAATGGCTGGCGGTAATGAGTGGGATATCCCCGTATGTCTCATACTCCTTCGGCTGATAGAGATCACGGATTTGAATCAGTCTGCATGTTTTGTTTTTACCTGACCTCCTTTCCAAAACCTAGTAGGTATTGTGCAGACATCACCTCTTGCTGATCCTTTAATATTCTTTTGCTCCTTCCATATGGATGTTATTTTTGTCCTGCTGGTAGCTGTGCCTACTTTTCCCAAATAAATACAGCTCATTCAACTTGCCTTTTACCCTCACCATCATTTCTAAATATATTACATTGCAATTTTTAATTGTGAGTCCAAATTATTCTGCAGCACTTCCTAATAACTGCTCTGATGTTTGATTCCTTGCTGTTCAACACAGTATTCGGCTCCCCCTGTTTTACTGCAAACATTTGTTGGTTCATTTAAGTAAGGTTTTCTCCCACTCTACATTGAACTATCTCTTCAGACTCCAGCTGTATAACTCTCGTTACTTCCTTGCCATCAATGTCATCTTGGGCGTAAATCTTTCCTGACCCCTTTCTCCTGATCTGTTTTCATTAAGGCTGTATTTCTTGTTGAGCTTTCCCTTACCAGTCTTTGTACTTTAAACATAGACAGTTTGGAGAAAGCAAAAAAAAATAGAAGCGGGGAGTAATTGTAGAGTAGATTGTAGAGTAAAAAGGCCCATTGAGATTGAACACTGAAAGAACTACAAATGCTGTAAATCAGGAACAAAAACAGAAGTTGCTGGAAAAGCACAGCAGGTCTGGTAACATCAGTGAAGAAAAAAATCAGGGTTAATGTTTCAGATCCGGTGACCCTTCCTCAGAACTCAGGATTGGAGGCAATGGCCGAGAGGTATTGCTACAGAACTGTTAATCCAGAGACCCAGATAACATTCTGAGGACCCGGCTTTGAATCGTGCCACGGCAGGTGGTGGAATGTGAATTCAATAAAATATCGCTGGAATTAAGAATCTAGTGATGACCATGAACACATTGACGATTGTCAGAAAAACACATCAGGTTCACTAATATCCTTTAGGGAAGGAAGCTGCTCTCCTTAGCTGGTCTGGCCCACATATGACTCTAGACCCACAGCAGTGTGGTTGAAACTGGGCAACTAGGGATGGTCAGTAAATGCCACCCCTGATCAGTGATGCCTTCAACCTGTGAACAAATTTTTAAAAAATAAGTTAAAAATCCGACACATTAACTGAGCTTTTTCTTCACAGATTTTGCCAGACATGCGATCTTTTCCAGCAACTTCTGTTTTTGGCCCGTTGAGATTGTCCTGTCATTTAAAGCTATTGTGGATGACCTTGGGCTAAAATTGTACGTTATCATCGTCTGCAGTTTCCCTGATTCCCTGAGAAATCATTAAAAAATCTGTCCATCCAAACCTCAACCATTTGAAACAAGGGATGCCATTTAAATGAAAGACCCTGGACCACCCTCTTACCGCAGGGTGAGTGATCAAATCCAGCCGTAGCAGTACTGACTACAGCCTGAGAAGAAATATTAGAGCAACACACGTTAGAGGAGAAGCTGAATAACTTGTTTCTTTGAAGCAGGTGAAATCACTTTCCCTAAATACTCAGTCTGTCTGGATGTACACACATATATTGTGCACTGAACCTATCCCAATTCATTCAATAATCAATCCTTTGTGGTGCATAATACCAAAGAATCACGGCCCTTTGATTGCAGCAATTTCCCCTCATCTCAGTCCAAAATAATCAACTGCTCACTCTGACACAGTGCCCTCATGCTCTATATTCCCTTATCAGTGGAAATAGTCTCTCAGCATCAATCTTATCAATTCCCTTCAGAAGACTGAACAGTTCACTCAGATCATCTTTCATTCTTCTCAGCCCCAGAGGACACAGATCCATTTTGCTCAGTCTTTCCTTGTAGGACCAGACTCTTATTCCATAAACTTCCTGCCTGCTGTCACTGCGTGGTCATTTTCTGCATTCTCTTCATGAGTATTGTATGTCAATGCTTACAATTTTCATATCTTCAAAAGTATTCTGCTTTTCTATTTTTACAACCAAAGTGAATAACTTCTCAATTTGAAGACTGAACACAGGAGAAACTACTTTGACCAGAAAATGTTTAAAATGTGGAACTGACAGCCACAGGAAACAGTTGTGGTGACAAGCAGAGATGGAATTAAGGGTAAACGAGATAAGCAGTTGAGGGAAAATGGAAAGGAAGAATAAGCTGATGAGGTGAGAAAATGAAGGGTGGGAACAGGTTCATGTGGAGCATAAACACTAGCTTTGACCCTAGGTCTGTTTTAATGCTGCAAATCCATTGTAATAATTCACAATTTTCACATGACCACATGTTCATTCATTTAGTTTCCCCTGCCTCTTTTTTTTACACAAACTTGCTGTTCCAATTAATGGACAATGATTTTTCACCTTGGCTTCTCTACTGAAAAATAAACATGCTCCACTGATCTAATTCTCCTAATTCTCACACCCACCAGTTTATCATGCTCCCCATTGACCAGAAGCTAGACTGAAGCCGTCAGACGAACACTATGGTTATAGACACAGGGCAGAAGCTGGATATTCTGAGACAAGTGCCTCACCTTCTGACCCTTTACAGCCTCCCCAAAATTGACAAGTTTCAAGTCGGGAGTGCCATAGAACAATCAACTGCTCAACTGGAAGGAAAAGTTACATTTACAAGGCCTAATTTCAGCAGTCTTACCTGAGAGAGATCCTCAGTATGGCTCCACCAAACGCCAAGTGCACTTCCACAATATATAGACACAATCTTCCAGGAAGGCCAACCCTCTGGATCTGTGGCAACATTAGTAATTGAGAAATGGACGAGGTGATCACTGAATGAAGTGAGATAGCCTTGTGTGTCTTTCAGAATATTGCTTAAGAATAAATTTCCTCTTTTAGAAAATGACAAAGAGACTATGTCCTTGAAATGTAATCCCATTGAGAGCATTATCACCTTCTTTTAAATATTTGAGTGTTTTCCCATTTATACTGACCACTAGGTGTCCATAAAATTGCATTTCAACTCCAACAAGTTGCACAGAGATTTAAGCCTTACCGATAGACCATAACATGGCCATTGAACGTGCCGTGTTCCCATTACGTTGTGCATTGTGATGTTATTAACAAGTTAACTAGAAATAACCTGACTGTATTCCAGCTCTGAAGAAAGGTCCCAACCCAAAACATCAAGCTTTCCTGCTCGTCTGATGCTGCTTGGCGCGCTGCGTTCAACCAGCTTCACACTGTGTTATCTCTGTCTTCCAGCTCTGGTCAGTTCATTCCAGGAATGTGTTCTGCCCAGTTTTAGGGGCACATAGGTTTTACTGAATAATTGCTTTATTAATTCACCTCTCTGTTCACTATTTTTGATGAAATTTTATTACCAGTAGACAAAGTGTCCACCCTGGGAAGTTCTTGTCAACAAGTGCCAGTATCAATGGGATTATAACGGACCAGGATTTGAATAATCTTCATCTGCCCTGTTCTAACATTTGCAAGATCCCCACTGACAATGCAGAAGCAGGATGAGTTCCATCAGCTCCTCAAGCTCATGTCAATGAAATGCTGCCTGCCCTGTGAACTGATTCCCTCTACCACTTCGGCTCTGTAGCAATACTCTTACAGTATTTTGGTACTTAATACTGTGGAAAAACAAAAATCTATCTTTCTCAAACTCACATTTAACAATTGATCTAAAAGGAGCTTTGTGCTATTTATTTTTGGCACATTTTTGGCTTTTAATTTTATCCATCACTGCCTCTTTGTTACTTTATGTTTTCATCCAAATGTATCTTTGTGTCATCAGGAAATGTTGTTATTGTAATTTTCTCTCCGATCTTAACTTGCTAATTAATAAGGTAAACAGTGAAGAGTCCAATATAGATCGTTGTAGGATACTACATCTTCTTCATGAGCATATCTTCTCAGTACCCTTATTACTTGTCTCTTGTCACTCCGACAATTTCTAAACCAATTATTTCTGAAACTTTTGGGTCTGGTTGGGATGGTCAAGGTTCAGCATAGACCTGTTGGGCTGAAGCGCCTGTTTCCACACTGTAGCGATTCGATGATTCTATGATTCCTATCTGTTCCATGGGTTTTCACATTAGGTACGTGACTCTAATGAGGGAATACCTTCACACTTTTCTCAAAAGTGCTGCACCCAAATTCTTTCGACCTCAAAGCTTTGGTCTCCCATTCTCTGTTGCAGAAACTAACTTGTTTGGTTTTTCCATGGTCTTACCCCCGCATGTGACTCCGTATTCTAGTTTGACAGGGGGATGGAAACGAGAGTTACAGATCAGAGTGTGGGGTAGCCAGTCTACAGTTAGTTAGAGCAAGCAGAGAATCTACAAGGAAGGATAAGCAGTTGATAGGATAAAGTGGCAGTCAGCGTGATGGGTCGAGGTATGTCTACTTCAAGGCAAGAAGTGTCAGGAATAAAGGTGACCAAACTTAGAGCATGGGTCAGAACTTTGAACTACAATGTCATGGCCATTATGGCGACTTGGATAACATGGGGGCAGGAATGGATGTTGGATATTCCGGGGTATAGGTGTTTCAAAAGAAATAAGGAGGGAGTTGAAAGAGGTGGAGGAGTGGCATTGCTAATCAGGGATGGTATCGCAGTTGCTGAAAGAGAGGTCATTGAGGAGGGTTTGCTCTCTGAGTTGGTTTGGGTGGAAGTTAGAAACAGGCAAGGAGCAGTCACTTTATTGGGAGTTTTCTATAGACCCCCTAATAGCAAGACAGACTCTGAGGAACAGAGTGGGAGACAGATTTTGGAAAGGTGTAGAAGCAATAGGGTTTTGTCATGCGCGACTTCAACTTCCCTAATATAGACTGGAACCTTCTAAGTACAAATAGTTTGGATGAAGCAGATTTTGTCAGGTACGCCCAGGAAGGACGTCTGTCTCAATATGTAGATAGGCCGACAAGAGGGGAGGCCCTACTGGATTTGATGCTTGGCAACGAACCACGTTAAGTGTTACATTTCTCGGTGGGAGAGCATTTTGGTGACAGTGATCACAACTCCATGACCTCTACGATAGGCTTGGAGAGGGATAGAAGCAGACAGTATGGGAAAGGATTTAACTGGGGGAGGGGGAATTACAAGCCATTGGGCAAGAACTACAGAGCACCAACTGGGATCAGATGTTCTCTGTGAAATGCACGATAGAGATGTGGAGATCGTTGAGAGTGCAGTTGCTTCTGGTACTGGATAGGTTTGTCCCACTGAGGCAAGGAAAGGATGGGAAGGTGAAGGAACCTTAGATGACAAGACATGTTGAACACCTAGTCAAGAGGAAGAAGGAAGCTTACTTGAGTTTGAGGAAGCAAGGATCGGACACGGCTCTAGAGATCTACAAGGTAGTCAGGAAGGAGCTGAAGAATGGATTTAGGAGACCGATAAGTGGGTATGAGAAAACCTTGGCAGGTAGGATCAAGGGAGACCTCAAGGCTTTCTATAGTTACGTGAAGAACAAGAGGATGGCCAGAGTGAAGGTAGAACCAATCATGGATAGTGGAGGGAACTTGTGTGCGGAGTCAGAAGAGGTAGGGGAGGCCCTTAATGAATACTTTGCTTCACCTATGAGAGGGACCTTTACATTTGTGTGGACAGGATGAAACAGGCAGATATGCTCAAACAGGTTGATGTTAGGAAGGAGGATGTGCCAGAAATTTTGAAAAACATGAGGATAGATAAGTCCCGTGGGCCAGACGGGATATGCCCAATGTTCCTATGGGAAGCGAGGGAAGAGATTGCTGCCCCATTGGTTATGATTTTTGCATCCTCACAGTCCACTGGAGTAGTGTCAGAAGATTGGAGGGTGGCAAATGTCATTCCCGTCTTCAAGAAAGGGAGAAGGGATAATCCTAGAAATTACAGACCAGTCAGTCTCACTTCTATGGTGGGCAAATTATTGGAGAGGATTTTGAGAGATAGTATTTATGATTATTTGGAAAAGTTTGATTATAAATGGTCAGCATAACTTGGTGAGGGCCAGCTCATGCCTAACAAGCCTCGTTGAATTCTTTGAGAATGTGACAACGCACATTGATGAAGGTAGAACAGTGGATGTGGTCTCCATGGATTTTAGCAAGGCATTCGATAAGGTTCCACATGGTAGCCTCATTCAGAAAGTAAGCATTTCAGGAAATTTGGCTGTCTGGATACAGAACTGGCTGTCTAATAGAAGACATGGGGTGGGAGTAGATGGATAGTATTCTGCTAATGTCTGCTGGATTTTGCGACATAATATGTGATGGATTTTGTTGGCAGATCTCTGTAAAAAATGTAGGCACCTGGAATTTTTAGTTCTTTTTAATCAGTGGAAAACTTTGAAGTTTAACTTTCCATTTGAAAAAATCCAGTGTTCAAGGGGTTAGGAAACCTTGGTTGAGATAGATTTTCACTGGTTACTAACTCAGCCTTACCAAAAAAAAAGAAGAAACAAATTTGGGCAAGTACATTGCTCAAGCTCTGTTACAAACAATTGACTTCCAGTTAAGTTATGAAAATCTAACCTTGTGCCTAACCATGTGATTTTGGCACCAATGGATTTCCACACATCAAGTGTTCAGCTCTTGTTATAATTCATCACTTAACATGGGCTTCTTAAAATCCTGTTAAATCCCAATGTCATCCTGCCTTCATAATCTGATTGGAGGACCCAGATAGTTCTCTGGACAGACAGACACCAAGTTAAATGAGTGCCACCTGGACCATATTGGTGTAAATATTCCAAGTCCAATTTTGCTCAATGTCAATAGCCTCTGAGGAAAGGTCACTGGGCCTGAAACATTAACTCTGATTTCACTCCACAGATGCTGCCAGACCTGCTGAGCTTTTCCAGCAATTTCTGTTTTGGTTCACGAGCTTCTGTGCTTGTCTTCACTGATTTCTGACTTATCGATGCGAGCCTGCTGACAGTTGCAGATAGAGAATGACATCAAGTGAATTGGTTCATGAACTGCTCATTGCAGAATGCTGTAGTTTGATCCAGCGTGCAATGATTTTTATTCCTTAGTGGGTGGATTCTCGAGCTTCACTAAACTGTGCGATACTAAAGGTTATAATAAGGGTTGAAACTACTGAGGGGGATATGAATCTTAAGGCACAAGCTTGGCTTTCAGAGAGTTATGGGGATTTGTTTTGAATGACATGGCCTTCTGATGTGGGTACCAGTAGCATGGCCATCATTTATTGCTCCTCCATAAATTTAAAAGCTGGTGATGGGCCTATTTCTTGAACCAATAATGGCAGCAGTCTAATACAGTGGGGTGACTTTCTACACTAAGCAGAAGGCACTTAGGAGACAATGACATTGGTGTCAGACTGGGTCACCAATGAGAACAGCCTTCCTTGCCCCAAATTCAGAAACAAACTAATTTAACTTTGACAACAATTCGATGGTTACCTGACCAATTTTAACAAGCCCAGTATTTCTTTTCTTGACTATTCATGACGGGTGAGAAAGTGGGCATGGTGGCGTCAGTTTTAGAAGCTCGTTGTGTTATCAAACCTCCAAAATGGCTTCTGCTCAATGAGCTTAGCTTTCTGATACAGAGCGGGCCAGGAGACATTTTCATACTATCTCAGTGTGTGGCTCAGTGTGCGCAACACTGCTGTGAGTGCCTCGAGTACTTTTACTCACTCAAGGACACTGTGCAGGAACATGAAAATATAGGAGCAGGAGTATGCATTCAATTGGTCAAGTCTACACCACCATTTAATACTATAAAAACCGATTAAACGCTTCAGTGCCTTCACGTGTTAATTTTATTCATTGTAGCTTGCAACCACAATTTCCAAACGTGCTCCAACTCTACTGCCAGTTCCCTATTCTCTATTCTTCTGACCTACTTGTAATTGTTATAATTTAGTTTGTTCCCTTTAGGAGATAAAAATCCTTTGGGTTTTTTCCCTGTGAAATCACCAATGTTATGATGGTGCAGAGGGAGAGGCTCTGAAAAATATCCTATTTGTGTTAAAGGATGAAACATTTTAGTTCTGAGGAAATAACTAGATCCTACATGAGAGCTAACTGGGTGAAGCAAATTGTGATGAACTGTTGATATGGTCAAGGAATTTGTGAGGACGTAAGAGCCAAACAGTGAGAAAAATCAGCATGTTCTACAATTGACAGATTGCGAAAAGTGGTTCTTCCAAATGGACTTTGGCTTTTCAATACTTTCTTGAAAGATTTAAATTATTTTGTGTGTCAATACCTAAGTGAGGAAGCAGGCTAAGTGATGTACCTGGGAGTGCATTGCTTCTGAGGTATTGATGGATGAAGCAAATTGTGTTAAATGATTTCTCCTGGCTGGGAGCTGGAAGGTGTAAATTCCCAGTGGTTACCAAAAGAATGATGGGAGATTTCTTTTATTGACTCCAAGGAACATGTGATTGAAGCTGTTTGCAAAATTACTGATAGCTTTTAAAAAGTAAAGGGACAAATACTTTGAAAATCTGAAGTTTTGCTCCCGTTGGATGTCCAGATGAAGAAAGAAATTTGGTGCCTCCCAGTGAATGCAGCAATGTGATTCTGCAGTGCCGACATTGTTGGTAAAGTAATTGCAGTGCATTTGTCTCCTTTCTAATCAGGAGATCTTTCCCAGTTTCATTCATTCCTTTTCCAAGAATCTCGGAACTGGAGGACAGCATTTAACACTTTGGATCCAATGAGACCCAATGTGAACTAATCCAAAATCCTGGCTCATGCATGTTAATGAATGAACAAATAACCATCAATCTCACTTCAAACATTGGCAACTTTTAAAAATATCTTTCCTATTTTACCTCCTGAAGTAATATAATTTCAAATTTAAATAATGTTCTGCAGCCCAAACTCCTCAGCCAGCAGGAATAGGTTTCCTCAATCTGTTGGTGCAGAACAATGCTCTCGTTGTGGACTGTGCAGGGAACTTCATAACTGATGTGCAACTTTGACAGCCTCGTAATCTCGGTCAGAAGTGGGGATGTTTGCTGATGATTGCACAATGTTCAGCACCATTTGCAACTGCTCAGATACTGTTCAAATGCTGAAGGAGGATTCCTGAAGAAGGGTATTACCAGAAACATTGACTGCTCCTTTCCTCCAGATGCTGCTGGGCTTGCTGTGTTTTTCTAGCTTCCTGTTTGTTTACCCTGGATTCCAGCATCTGCAGTCTTTTTGTCTCTGACCAAGATCTGGACAATATCCAGGCTTGGGCTGGCAAATAGCAAGTAACATTCACGCCACAGAGATGCAAGGCCATGACCATCTCCAATAAGAGAGAATCTAACCAGCACCTCTTGACATTCAAGGGTGTTACCATCACTGCACCTTGTGCTATCAACATTCTTAGGGTTACCATTGACCAGAAACTGAAATGGACCTGCCACATAAACATAGTGGCTACAAGAGCAGGTCAGAGGCTAGGAATACTGTAGCAAGTAACTCACTTCCTGGCTCCCCAGAGCTTGTCCACCATGAACAAAGCACAGGAAGAACTGTGATGGGCCCAAAACGTCAGCTATTGTGCTCCTGAGATGATGCTCGGCCTGCTGTGTTCATCCAGCCTCACATTTTATTATCATGGAATACTCCCTACTTGCCTAGCTGAGTGCAGCCCCAACAACACTCAAGCACCTTGACACAACCCAAGACAAAGCAGCCCACTTGATTGACACCAGATCCAAAAGCATCCAATCCCTCCACCACTGATATGAAGCTGCAGCAGTATGTACTATCTACAAGATACACTGCAGAAATTCACCTGAGGTCCTGAGACGGCACCTTCAAAATCCATAACAACTTGCACCTCGAAGGACAATGACAGCAGGTACATGGGAACATCACCACCTGCAAGTTCCCATCTGAGCGACTCACCGTCCTGACGCCGAAATATATCGCCATTCCTTCAGTGTTGCTGGGTCAAAATTCTGGAAATCCCTCCCTACTGGCATGGTGGATCAACCCACAGCATATGGACTGCAGCAGCTCAAGAAGGCAGCCCAGAACCACCACCCCTTCTCAAGGGCAACTAAGGACAGGCAATAAACGCTGGCCCGGCCAGCGACGCCCACACCCCATGAATGAATAAAAATAAGTCAAAACCCCTCGATGGAAAGGTCACTGTTCGAGAAGGCTTTTACATTATCTCCATCGCTTGTTTGTTACAGTTTAATGATCTATCGACCTGGATCACCGAACCTCCTTAGCTCTAGTTTTCCATCATTGAAACACACTTAGTTCAACCCTTTACAGGTGCAAAGTTGGTGATGTCACTATTTGCTTACATTGTGTTCAATTGCCACAATTTTATATATCCTCTAGAAATGTCACAAACTGCTTCTAATTACTTCCACCAATAAAGTAAGATGATTTGAAGTGATTTGCGGTTAGAATCCAGTGTTTTTTTTGTAGTGTGGTTTGATGCCAACGTCCACACGTTTGGGTTCATGACAGATTGGTCGAAGAGAAGCCGGGTCAAGGACAGTCTTCAGGCTTCAGTTTCTTCACAAAGCTGCACATTACAGACTAAAGATTTGACAAACTTCTAGTAAGGGTTCAGAGCAATATGAGCTCAATGCTCATATCCTCTTGTCCCTCTTGTACAGATCACTTCTGCCTCAGAAGAGATCCTGATGATCCAAAAATCTGGATCCCTGCTTCCTGCACCAGCTCCTCAGCCAGGCATTAATCTGTGCTTTCCTCCTTTTCCGACTCTCACCAGCACGTGGCAGTGGCAGTAATCCAGAGGTTATTACCCTTGAGTTCCTGCTTGTTAACCTCCTGCCAAATACCCTATTTTCAATCTGCAGGACCTCATGCCTTTTTCTGCTTATCTTGTTGGCACCAACAATGACCTCTGGACACTCCAGCTTTCCTTTGAAAATTTCCTGCAATTGCTGTGAGATGTCCTTGACCCTGGCACCAGGGAGGCAACACGCCATCCTAGAATCTTACTCACGGCTGCAGAAATGTCTGTCTACGTCCCAGACTAGAGTCCCTTATCACAATTGCTTGCTTGGAATTTAGTGCAGAGCCTGATGTAGTGCCAAATTCCTGGCTTCTGCTGCTATTTTCACCTGAGAGGCTGGCCGTCCCCAGTGGTATCCAAAATGGTAGACTTATTTGTGAGGGGGATGGCCAAAGGAGACTCCTGCACTGCCTGCCTATCTCTCCTAGCTGTTGCCTATCTACCTGACTGCATTTGCAAGGTGATCACTGAAGCTGCAATCTATCACACTCTCTGTCTCCTGTATACTCCTCAGTATGTCCACCTGCTGATCCAACTAATCTATGTCATCTGAGAGGAGCTGCAACTGGAAACACTTCCTGCCGACATAGCTCCCAGGTATAGTCGACTACTCGCTGATCTCTCACACCTGACAGGAGGAGCCTGCCACTCCATTGACTGCCATATCTGCTCCTTTAACAACTAGCAGACTTAGAGGAAAGAAAGTACTAAGCTCACCCTTAACTTGTTACTGTTCGCCCTCCTCAACAAGACCTGGTACTCAATCAGGCCTGCTGTAGATCTAACCAGCAGCAATAATTTATTCCTATGTTCTTATTCATCATCATCTTTGAGTTATTCTCCCACAGTCTACACTTTTGCTCTAAGGTCATCCTACTATTTGAAGCATATAACATTTGGAGAGATCTTGACAGGGTGGACTTGCAAAGGACATTTCCTCTGAGAGAGAATCTCGAACTAGGAGGCATTGTTTAAAAATAAGAGGTCACCTATTTGAGACCAAGATGAGGATTTTTCTTTCTCCCCAGAAGATTGTGAGTCTTTGGATTTCCTTTCCTCAAAAGACAGTGGGATAATCTTTAAATATTTTTAATGCAGAGGTAGATGGGCTATTTAAAGATTTTTGGGGGTAGCAGGAACGTAGAGCTGAGGTTAAAGTCAATGTTGCTATTCCCGAAATGCTTTGTCCCAGAGGGCCTTTGCCAAGGTGCTTCACAGGAGGCTGGTAAATAATACAAGAGCCCATCATGTTCGAAGTAAGGTACTGATATGGATAGGGGATTGGTTTACTGGCAGAAGGTGGAGAATAGGGATAAAGTGTTGTTTCTCAGGGTGGCAGCTGTGAAAAGTAGAGTTCCACAGGGGTCAGTATTGGGATCACGACTATTCATATTATACATGAATGATCCGGACAAAGGAGCAGAAGGCATTGTTGCTAAGTTTGCAGATGACTGGAAGTCAGGTGGAGGGACAGGTATTTTTGAGGAGGCAGGGAGCCTGCAGGAGGACTTGGACAGGCTGGGAGAGTGGGCAAAGGAGTTGCAGATGGAATACAATGCCGGAAAGTGTGATAGGAAGAATAGGGGCATAGACTATTTTCTAAATGTGGAAAATCTTCAGAAATCTTAAGCAAAAAAGGTGTTGTGAGTCAGATTTCAGGATTCTCTTAAAGTTTAACATGCAAGTTCATTTGGTGTTTGGGAAGGCAAATACAATGTCAGCATTCATTTTGAGAGGGTTAGAACACGAGAGCAGGAAAGTACTGCTGACACTGTATATTGCTGTAGTCTAACCTTGTTTGGAATATTGCGTACAGTTTTGGACCCTGTACCTAAGGAAGGAAGTGCTGGCATTGGAGAGGTCCAAAAGAGGTTTTCAAGAACGATCCTGGGAATTGTTGTTTAAGGAGCAGTTGAGAACTCTCAGTTTGTACTCGATGGAGTTCAGAAAATTGAGGGGGGGATCTGATTGAAACTTACAGGATAGTAAGAGCCCTGGATACATTCAATGTGGTTAAAACATTATTCCATGAGTAGGATAGACTCGGACCCACGGGCACGGCCTCACACTGGAGGGGTAACTCTTTAGAAATGAGCTGAGGTGAAACTTCTTCAGCCTGAGGGTGGTGTATCTGTGGAGCTCATTTTTGGTAGAAAACTGTGGAGGCAAAGTCACTCGGTGTCTTTAAGACAGAGGTAAGATAGGGTCTTCATTAGTAAGGGGGTCAAAGGTTATGGGGAGAAGGCAGGAGAATGGGACTGAGAAATATGTCAGCCACAACTGAATGATGAAGCAGGTTCAATGGGCCTGCTGGCTGAATTCTGCTGCTGTATCTCATGGTCTAATGGAGCATCTTTCTTGGTCATTTCAGTGGTAGTTACGAGTCATCCCCATTGGTGTGACCCTGGAGTCACATGTTGACATAATCTGGTAGGGATGGCAGTTATCTTTCCCTAAAGGACATTAGGGAACCAGGTGGGTTTAACAGCAATCTATGACAGCTTCATTGTCACTGTAATGGAAACTTGTTTTCAATTCCCCATTTCATTCAAATCAACCAAATTTAAATTTCAGAAAATGAGATTTGAGTCTATGTTTCCTGAGCATTTGCCTCGGTCTCTGGATCACTCCTTCAGGGACATCACCATATGCACCATTACCCCCTTACGGTGCTGGCAGAAAACTTGGAAATATGACTCTTCATTCCTTCATCTAAGTAATCACTGACTATAATTAAGAAGTGGTGCCACAAAACAGATAATTGAGAGGGAGTATGAGTCACATTCTAACAATCAGTGTGTATATTGATTATTCCCCTAGTCTGGTTCCTGCTCTCACAGATTTCTGGTGCAGGTCAGTGGGCTGACTCTAAATCTCTTAACCCTGCTGGTTGTAATGACAGGCCTAAAGCTTTTCTCACAACTCAAGCCTCTCATTCTTTAATACAAGTGGTCTTAATTTCCATCAAATCTCTCCCACTTCCTCACCATAATGTTGGTGGTTCTACTGTGAAAAACCCCAAAGGGTTTTAAGCTCAATAGAGAACTGACAGAAGGTTTAACAATCCCATCAGAGGACTGGCAATAGAAATGGGGCATGTTTGTAAATTGTGGTTGGTGGTTCTAACAAACTAAACTAACAAACGTTTAGAATATTGGGAAGTTGCCTGAATTGTAACACTTCATTTAGCAGCAATTCTATTGCACAATCAGAAATCCCTCAGACTCTGCCACCTGGATGCTCTGATCTCGGGAGGTAGGGAGCAAATAAGTCATTACATCTCCGTCGCAATGTTCACCTGGAAATAGTGACCTCCGTTACAGTCAATTGAATAGTTGTGACTAAATCAGCAAATAACTCTTTTCTACACATTTTTGCTTGAAAATGTAACGTGACATTTAAATATTTATAACAAGCCTGTAAATGGCTACCACTGCATCCAAAATATGACCTCAAATTTGGAAGATTTTCAAACGAGTGAGTTATTATTTGGACCTTGAAGTTAAAATATAATTAGATCTGATCTGGAAATGTTGCTCTGTTTGGTATTTATTGTGAAAGCCACAAAGATCCACACTACAATAATCAACAAGGTCATCACAACAAGTTGCCCTGTCCTTCAGTGTGTTTCTCACATATTTTTTCCTCCTTGTTCACTCTCTTTTTCCCTATCACTGAATTTCTCAATGAGAACTGCAAGGTTATATTAATACCTTGTCTCAGTCATTCCAAACACAGGCAAATTAATCTTGCCGTGTCCCTTCCCATGACCAGCATGGATGGACAGATACCACTCCGTCCAGTTGCTCTCCAGTGCCTGGAAAATTATCCTGCACAAAATGTAACTCTAACCCTGACCGTAACCCTGCTCACTCAAAAAAAAACAAGTAAATTTGGAAAAGCCGACTGTGAGTAAATTTAGCGCCAGCTCAAAGTGGAGATTTTACAGTTCTGGTTGACTTGCTGAATCAATGTTTTGATTGCTGGAAATTGAGCCAATGTGTAATAATGAATGGGGCAAGAAGGATAGCTTTCCTTACGAGGAGTGATTAGGCAGTGTAGGCCTATAATCACTAAAGTTACGAAGAATGAGAGGAGACCTCTTTGAGTTGTACAAGATGCCATAGGGATTGACAAAATAGATGTAGAGAGGATGTTTCCTCTCATGATGCAATCCAGAAAGAGGGGTAACAGATTTCGGCTGAGAAGTATGCAAATGAGAAGAAATTATTTCTTTCAAAGGTTTGTGAATCTATGGAATTAACTATCCCAGAGTGGATTGGATGTCGGGGCACTGAATAAATTGAAGGAGGAGATCGATAGATTTCGAGGCTTGTGGGGTTGAATTGCTTACTTCTGCTCATAGGTCTTACATAGTTCTATTTGGTCAGGATTCAGCAGAGGAATGCTTCATGATTAAGCAACAAGAAGTAAGAGAGTAGCTCATCACATAGGAGTTAATTATCTTCAGTCACTATTTTGATTCTATTTTCACCAATTATTTCTCTTTGCTTATGGTAAATAATTGGGACAGAAACTGCTGATTGGACATTAGATCTTATTCCTGAAATGAAAACCAGTTTTCGCTGGGCATTTCAGAGAACAATTTTGATGCTGTAGCTGGTTTCATTTGAGTATCTCAGCCAAGGTCTGGAGAATTCCCATAACTTCATAAAACAGTGAGTGGATTGCAATGGCGTAGGGTTGTCATAAATTTGAAAGGAAGAACCCACACATCTCTGACAATCCTAAACATTGGACAGCCAATGGTTATTTGTGAAGTGAAGTTGATGCTGTTTTGTGAGAGAATGAAGCAATGAGCTTATTTAATTTCTATGCTGTTGGTTGAAAGATGAATGTTGACCAGATACCTGGAGAAATCCACAGCTCTCCATCAGATCATACTGTGGAATCTTTCTCATTCGTATGAGAGAACAGAGAGAAACGGAAATGCAACAATTCATTCTATAGACTGTTCCCTGACAATGCAGCATTTTCTCAACACACTGAAATGTCAGCCTTTACAATGTACTTAAAGCCTGGAGTATGGTTTGAATTCACAAGTGTCCTGACAATGATAGAAGAATATTAACAAAAAACCAAAACTAGACACACCAAATTAGAGATTTCCATGGTCACTGTAACGTTTACTGTTTATATGGGAACATTGCTAATGTGGTTATATTAGTGGATCACAGAACCAGGATCACAGAATTACTAAGGTGTTGAATGTGGCCATTCCGCCCATTGTACCTGCATCAGCTCTATTATGTTGTGCTAACCTCCTGCCTCATTTCATATGTCTGTGCACCCTTACTGAGCCGAATGCATAATCCAGAGACACCAGTTCAAATCGCACAATGGCAGTTCATGAAATTGAATTTAGATAAGAAGCTTCATCTGGAATGGAAACTTCAGTACAGCTATCAGGTTGTTTTGAGTGCACCTCTGTTGCAGCCAGGTATGTGGGAAGGAAATTAGCTGTCCTCAACTGCTCTGGCCTGCATGTTACAGGTAATTCCAGGAAAGGTATTTGACACTTACCTGAAGTTTATAAAATTATTATGCTCAGTGAAACTTAAAGTTAAAAAGACAGGATCTAATGTAACAATGACACTTTAGACCTGTGCTGCTGTTGAACTGGGCACTGCATATTTCTGTGGTTGTAGTGAGCTGGCTCGAATGGAGCACAGTGTCAGTCACATACATCTTATCACATTAATTTTGTTCAATGATCTATATAAATTGGAAAGTTAATCAAACATTTGACAAAGGTGGTAATGGATATCTTTGTGTAAACTTATAAAAGTGGAATTTGATTCTGCATTCTGGAAGACATCACACTTAATTTGTTAATCATCAAACTTCACAATGAAAGATATTGCAAAAGATCAGAGGAATGGTCTTGCAATGCGATGTATCCATATAATGTGGAAAAACCTGCTATTTCGCATAGCGGCTGTCAGAGCACAGGTTCACTTCACGATGAGCTTGTTAATACAAGACTACTCACTTATGCATGATTGTTTCGGTGGAGTCCAATGGGTTCAGTGCTCATTCTATGTGCTCATGTGCATGTCCAAATGGGTCAGAGCGATTTGGGAAAGTGGTTTAACTTGTTTCAAATCACCTTCTCAATGAGCTTCTCCTATTTCCAGTTCTGATTTAATATTTGCTCTCAGGATATGGACGATGCTGATAATGTCAGCACTTATCTCCCAACCCGAACTGCCTTGAGAAGGTGGTGCAGGACCTTCTATTGAAATTGCTGCAGTCCTGGTGGTGGGGGTGCTCCCACGATGGTCTTAGGGGACCCAAGGCAATGACACTGACAAGGCCGCAGCAATATGTGCCCAGGCCAGGATGCTGTGGGACTGGGAGGGGAGTGTGAAGGTATGGTTTTTACATAAGACACGGCTGCCCCGGTCCCCTCAGTGGTAGAGGTTGTAAGGGAAGGAGTAACCTTAGTGATTTGTTACAGCTCATTCTGTAGACAGTACATTCTGCAGCTGCAGAGCAGTAGGTGCTGCAGGAGAAATGGAGTCTCGTCGCAGGAACCTCAATCGAGTGAATTGCTCTGTGCTGGACAGTGTTGTAGCTGCTCCTTCCAGGTGAGCAGTGATTATTCCATTGCACTCCTGACCTGAAGCTTGTCAGTTTTGGGGAGGCTGTGAAGGGTCAGGAGATGAGGCACTTGTCTCAGAATACACAGCTTCTGCCCTGTGTCTCTCACAATAGTGTTAGTCTGGCAGCTCCAGTCCAACTTGTGGTCAATGGGAAACACTATAAACTGGTGGATGTCAGCATAAGGAGAGGTTTATTTTTCAATAGAGAAACCACAGTGGAAGGTCCATCTCTATCAAACAGAACAGCAAGTTTGTAAAAATTACAAGGAAGTGGAAACTAAATGGAGAGGTATGTGGTTCTGTGAAATTTTCAAACTGTTACAATGGATTTACAGCATTGAAACAGGCCATTCAACCTGCCAGGCCCAAGCTAATGTTTATGCTCCATATGAGCCTGCTCCCATGTGTATTGTCACCCTATCAGCTTATCCTTCTCTTCCTTTATCCGTCATCTGCTTATCTAGTTTACCCTTTATTCCATCTCTGCTCGTCACCTCAACTGCTTCCTGTAGCTGCCAGTTCCACAGTTTAAACACTGTCTGGGTAAAGTCATTTCTCCTGAGGTCACTCTTCACTTGTTCGTGACAAATTTACATTTATATTTGTGTCTAACTGCTCAAAAACACTTTTATAATCTTAAAATCATCTCTCTGGTCACCCTCAGTTTTCTCCTTTCTGAACAAAAAAGCTTCAACATATTCAATGATTTTTTTTTCATTGTGAAAACCTCTCAATTCCAGTATAATTAAAAAAAAACTTTTCTGTGTAATGTTCCCAATCTCTCCATATTTCGATGACTGATATTAGGGGACAGAATGACAAGAAACAAAAGCAGCTTAAATGTGAATGAAACAGGAAAGAAAGCTCTGGGAATAAAAAATAAATTCAAGGAGGCCATTCACACCTATGTAGTAAGTGCTATTACAGAAAAGCAGTCTAAGTGTAAATTGAGAGTTATCCAATTAAAATGTGTTAAACAATGTCTGGAATAAGACCAGGGTGCTGGATGTAGAGAAAACGAACATAACAGAGGTTATTGAGATATGACTTCAGAAAGAACAGGGCTGGGTATAAGGCACTGAAGCATCTAATATATTTAGAAAAGATACAGAGATGAAATAAAGGGGAGGTAGAGAACCTGTATTTATTAAAGGTAACAGAAGGGCTGTCAAAAAGACAATGCCATTTGGAAGACAAAGATACAGTCCATCTCGAGAGAAATAAAGTCAATAAAAGAGTTATTCACAGAAAGACATGTTCTCCACGGGCCAGCTTAAAGTAAAAGAGAGATGATCAATGAGATCACTCCAAGAAAACTCCAAGACTGCAATGAAACTGGAAGCTAATGGCTCATGAGCACCTTCTTGAGGGAATCAGTGATGGGCAATACATTTCAGCCCTTTCAGTGATGCTTAAATGCTGTGAATCAATAGGTTTTTGAGGGTGTAAGAGAGGGAGTAGACATTTGTAATGCTGTAGATGTAATTTATCTAGATTTTCAAGAAGCTTTCAATAATGTTCCCCATAACTGAATAATAAATCAGGTCAGAGAATGCAGAGTCATGGAACAAAGTGGTCTTTCTAACTTGCATTAGGTCAGAAGGCTGAGATTGGAATGAAAGATAACTGATTCACTCTGGCAGAAACTGAAAACTGGTGCACCTCAGTGATCAGTGTTGGGGCCACTGCTGCTCACAGTCTTGTGTGAAAAATCCTTCCTTAACTGAGCATGTCTTGACTCAGAAGCTAGTAATCCATGAATTGTAATTCAGAGGTCACCCAGTCTGCGTTTAGTCTTGGCCACAGAAGAAGTGTTCATGATGTTCACAGTTCACAAGCTGTTTGGTAATCAATCCACTAATCATTTTCAGTTTTTTTTTATGAAAAAGGAGGAGGATTGTCTGAATAAAAAGGGTTTTGGATTGGGGGAAAGCTGATTTTATAAATAAGGCAGGATCTGGCTAAATTCGGCTGGGAACGGCTAGTTAAGGTTGAATCTACAGCAGAGCACTGGGGTGTATTGAAAAAATTTTACATATAAAAATTTTATTCAAAAATTGAGTACAAACTCAACATGCTCCCCTTATGGTGAAATGTAAGAGCAACATGACCAGAGAACCCAAGATCTCTCACAATGTTCACGACTGGACATAAAGGCAAACAGAGATGTATGACAGGTACAAAGAGAGAAAAACACTGGAATTTCTAGAGGAGTATCAAAGGGAAGAGAATGATCAGGGAAAGACCATGGCCTATTTCGGATCTCTGGGGCAATCTGTGTGTGAAGCCAGATGGCTTTGGTGGAGTTTTAAATGAGAACTTCCTGTCTGTGTTTACTGGATGAGCACTTGAACTGTCAGAACATTCAAGGCTTTGAGCCTAATGTGGGAGAATGGGATTAGTCTGGGTAGTAATGTATTTTTGTTGGTGCAGACTGAAGCATCTCTTCAGTACTGCATTATTCTGATTCTATGAATCGATCTCTCATTTCCATATGACTTCATAAAGAGAAACAAATATATGTGGAGGAAGGAAACATGTACTATATGGTTGGATAGTATCAGAGTTTAATTTGTGGGGCAATAGATTTGTGAAAGTTGTATAGGAATGGAATAACAACAATTGGAAGCAGGTGTTTTGAATGTAGTATTCTTGCAGGGCAGGGCATGTGTGTGCAAAAATTCACAGACACTGGGTAATCTGCACCCAGCATCAACTCAACCTCCTCCTGTGGGAGCCAATCTCAGGATGATTCTGGGAAACTCTTCTTCCCCATAAAGCAAGCAGTTACTAATCTCAGACCCCCTTTTCCCCACCTACCTGCTCCTCGAGATGTCACCCCTCATAGGATCTCCCTGAAAGCCATTTGTAATCTTGTAACTCTTTTGAATCTTTTGAACAGCTTTACAATCTTAACATTGCTTTTATGATAATTTTTCAGTTGGGGAACAGACTGAGGTGAAGAAAGTTACGTCAAGATGTCTAAGGATCAGGGGGTGGAAATAACTATGGAATTGCCAAGGATGTAGTTTATCCATTCGTGGAAGGAGCCAGGTGTTAAACCAGAGCTTTATTGAACTCCCCCTGAAGGAATGATGGAACCATTTCTGATGATGCTGACTCATTCGACACCATTGCTTTAACTGTCTGTTGCAACTTGAAACCGTTGAATAACATCAGCTTCTGCAAATTTCCATTGCATTACATAAAAGCCAATGTCATTGTATGTTTAATACATATAACCACAGTAATGCCTGCAGGCCTACATTCTCCAGCTTGTGGAGTGACAATGATCTGCATGTACTGCTGATGTTGACCGATATAATAAACACCGTCAGCAACCACTTTGAGAGTTGGTTTATTCCAAAGAAACAAATATGCCTTTTCCAGCCATGAGTTCTCTACTTAATTTGACATAATAAGTAAGCATCATAAAATAATGTAGTCAAACTCACAGAGCACTGAGAAAAAGGCTCCACGAATAATTAACTATGGGAATGGCACAACTGAGAGATCTAAGTTTTAAATATTTAAACAAGATTATCACAATTTCCTCAGTAAGTAAAGTCTGAAATTCTTCAATCTTTCTTCCTAGCATAACTTCTTATCCTAGGGAACAATCTGAGGAATCTTCCCTGACCAGCCTCCTTTGGCGAGGAGGCAAACCTGCCCATTGTCTCGCCGATGTAATGTACAAAGTCAGAAATCACACAATGCCAGGTTCAATTCCAACAGTTTATTTGAAATCAGTCTTTCAGTCTGCTGGTCCATCATCAGATAAAGACTTCAATTCTGAAGAAGGGTCACAGGACCAGAAATGTTAACTCTGATTGGGTTGTAAAGAAGGTGTATGGTGTGTTGGCTTTCATTGGCAGGGGAATTGAGGTTTAAGAACCATGAGGTTATGTTGCAGCTCTATAAAACACTGGTTAGATCACACTTGGAGTATCGTGTTCAGTTCTGGTCACCTCGTTAGAGGAAAAGTATGGGAGTTTTAGGGAACGTGCAGAGGAGACTTACCAGGATGCTGCATGGACTGGAGGGCAGGTCTGATGAGGAAACATTGAGGGAACTAGGGCTTTTTTCATGGGAGCGAAGAAGGATGAGAGGTGACTTGATAAAAGTTTACAAGATGATGAGAGACATAGATAGAGTGGACAGCCAGAAACATTTACCCAGGGTGGAAATGAATATTATGAGGGGGCATAATTTTAAGGTGATTGGAGGAAGGTACAGGAGAGCTGTCAGAGGTAGGTTCTTTACACAGAGAGTGGTGGGCGTGTGGAATATGCTGCCAGCAGTGGTAGTGGAGTCAGATACTTTAGATTCTTTTAAGCAACTTTTAGAAAGGCACGTGGAGGATAGTAAAATGTAGGGTATGCCAGGTAGATTGATCTGAGTAGGATAATAGGTTGGCACAACATCGTGGGCCAAAGGGCCTGTACTGTGCTGGATGGTTCTATGTTCTATGTTCTAACTTCTGTTTTTGTTTCCAAAACTACATAAATGAGTTAATGGGGTGGGCAGGACAGTGGCAGATGGAGCTCAATTCTGATAAGTGTGAGATAACGCATTGAGGGATGTCTAACAGTAAAAGCGAATACACAACAAATGGGAATATACTGAGAGAAGTGAATGAAGTGAGAGATCTTAGTGTGCAAGTGCAGATGCTCCGAAAGAGTGCAGTACAGGGAGATAAGGTTGTAAAAAAGGCAAATAGAATGCCCTCTTTCATTGACAGAGGGATAGAATACAAAAAAATGGAGAAAATGATGAAACCGTATAAGACACTGTTGAGGTCACAAATGGAATATTGTATAATCTTATTATATTCCAAAGTGGAGAGGGTTGGACTATGAGGACAGACTGAGTAGACTGGGATTCTACTCATTGGAATTCAGAAGAATGAGGGGAGATCTTACAGAAAATATAAGATTATGAAGGGAACAGAATAGGTGGAGACAGGGAGGTTGTTTCCGTTAGCAGGTGAAACTAGGACGGGCGGGTAGTGTCTCACAATAAAGGGAAGCAGACGTAGGATTGAGGTCAGGAGGAACTTCTTCACCCAAAGGGGTGTGAATCTGTGGAATTCCCTGCCCAGTGAAGCGGTTGAAGCTATCTCGCTGAATGTGTTTAAGGCCAGGCTAGATAAATTTTTGAGCAGCAAAAGGATAAACATATGGATGATGATAGGATAGTGGAGGGGGATGGGCTTAGATTAGTTCACAGGTCGGTGCAACATCGAGGGCCAAAGGGCCTATTCTGCGCCGTATTGTCCTATGTTCTATATTCTAATTAAGGGTTATGATGAATGGGCGGGTAAGTGGAGCTGAGTCTCAAAAAGATCATCCATGATGTTATTGAATGGCAGTGCAGGCTCTAGGGGCCAGATGGCCTACTCCTGCTCCCAGTTCTTATGTTCTTATGTTTTTATGTGCGCACAGTTCTGGTCACCACATAACAGGAAGGACATAGTTGCTCTGCAGAGAGCACAGAGAAGACTTACTGGAGTGTTGCCAGGGCTCGAGAATTGTAGCTATGAGGAGAGATTGGAGTGTTTGGGGTTGTTTTCCTCTGAACAGAGAAGGCTGAAGGGCAATATGATTGACGTATATAAAATTGTGAGGGGTAAACAGGAGGAACCTGTTTCCCTTGGCAGCGATTTCAAAAGCCAGGGGTCATTGATTCAGGCTTAGTGGTCACAGGGTTAGAGGGGAAGTGAGGATTTTTTTTTACACAGAGAGTGGTAGTGTCTGGAACTCACTGCCTGAGTTGGTGGTGGAGACAAAGATCCGAAACTCTTTTCGAAAGTACCTGGATCTGCACCTTCAGTGCTGTAAGATGCAGGGTTATGGGCTGTGTGCAGGAAGATGGAGTTCGAAAGGCCATCTAGGTACCTTTGGGTCAGCATGGACAAGTTAGGCCATGACCCCCGTCTATGCTGTATCATTCCCCTAGTTCTCTGGTTCGATGCTGACAGTCTCAAAAATTAACAACCCAACCACAATCTCAGTTTGAAGTTCATCTAACTCGAAAACACAAGAAAGGCTTAAAGTTATGTGCCATTTTATCATCGTTTGATACTGGTTACTAACCTCCACACCCTCCCCGCACCGCCGCCACCTCCCCCCCTCCCCCACCAACTTGCCTGAAGTATAATTGCCTGAATACTGAATGCTTGTTGAGCCATCGTTATTATTTCTCTCTGACTTAACAGGTAATAAAGATGATTTTTCTTCCACTCAAGAAAACCTTATTACTGGTTCATTGGTGTTTCTGGGAAAAGCAGTTTATTACATTTTAACTGGGAAAGGGTATGACCATTTGTTAAACAGAGCTTGAACATTTATTAATGGCCAAATGGGATATTGTTAAGAATTGAGAACATTTACCCCTCCTCAACTGCTTGTATACATAACCTGTCTCACATGCACTCATCGCACACTTTGCAAGGCTACATTCACCAATTTGAAATGTCCAATGTATGAAAATTAATATTGCAATCTCTCTCTTACCACTCTTTTGTTCCTTGATTTATACTTGATCCAACAATGTAGTTGCCGTTTAGGACACCGATAAACTATTCTCTTCGACTTAGTATTTCTGAACTAAACTCAAGCTAATTCTACATCTTAATGTTCAAAGCCAAGATCGATATTCACAGCCACGCTGCCTATATTAACAGAGCCATCCACCTCCATACCCATTCTTTCTAAGCTTTCCAATAAGTCAATAATAAAAAGAAAAGTTTTTTTAGCAGCAAATGGATTGAAATGGATAAAGACAGAGTTTGGATCACATAGAGATTTATTGAACTTTCAACTGTATCTTTTAAAAAGAGGAATTAGAGCTGAGGAATGGCTGTGAATGATCTTGTTTATCAATTGGATGAGGTACTTGTGTATTCGTCTTGATTCAAGTACTGATGTACTGTGAAAGTCAGTTGAAGTGCCGTTCCCTCGTCATGCCTGAGTTGCAGGTGAAAGACTCCCACACTCTGCCTGCTGCAAACTCGTTCAGGATGAGACAGGATAAAAGAATTTTAGCTAACCTGCTCAGCCAAGAATCTTAAAATCAACAGCTCAACCATCAATGTCCCATTATCCAATCATCATGAATGACCCAGAGACTGAATTGGACATCTTTTAACTTTTACTCTTCTAGGGCTCACATTTCATTTCTACTCTGATTGTGCTTGCTATTTTATTCCTTCTTCTCATGTTGAGTAACTTATGCGCTTACTCCTTTATTAACTCAAGAAAACCTGGTTTAAACTGCCTCCTGTTAAACCTAAATTCCTTTGGTCCAGGAGGTAACGGGACCCAGAAAGGAGGAGATCCTTTTTAAATTAACCTTCTTGTGATCAGCCATGGGGTGGGTGAATAAAAAAGGACAAAGGCTCATCCCTCCTCACCCAGGACTTTAACAATTTTGCCAATCCCATTTCGATCCATGACTAATTGAGGAGCCTCACCAGGTTCTAGGTATCCCTGGCATGATCAGAAACAAAATCAGAAATTGCTGGAGAAGTTCAGCAGGTCTAGCGGTATCAGTGGACAGAAATCAGAGTTGATGTTTTGGTTGATGCTCTGGATGCGGCCAGATCTGCTGAGTTTCTCCAGCAATTTTTGTTTCTGATTTGCAGCATTTGCAGTTCTTCTATTTTATTTGCTCATCGGCAAGATCAGCATGTGTTGCTCAACCTGACTTGTCCTTGAAACCTGATTGGCTTATTAGGCTAAGGGCAGATTAGAATCACCCACATTGTTGCATGTCTGCAGTCACATGACAGCCAGTAGACCAGGTAAGGATTGTTGATTTTCCCCAAAAAAGGACTTGGGAAACAAGATGGGCATTTTCCTGACAATCAATGAGACCTTTACATCCAAGATAATGACAATTAACAGGATTTAGATGCCCTGGTAGGAATTGAACCAATGTCCACACTAAATTATCCTTACATTCATACATTTTCCATCCAGTGAAAACGTTGCCATCTCCCTGTCAAATATGAAGAGAAGGTTAACAGTGTTGTGCTAATTGAATTTAAGCTAAACATATAAGTTACTGTTTACCCTGCTCAACTCTTGTTATTGTATTTTCACAGACTGAAATTAAACGCATAGTAATTTTATTGACATGATCCGTTTTAAAGTTGGAATAACTTATAAATTAGGAAAATAGGCAATTAGTGAAAATGTTAGCCACACAGAAAAAGGGGGAAGTGTAGACCAATCAATCCATCAAGCCTTCAGCACTATAAATATGATCATGGCTCACCTTGGGTTCCACTGCACTTCCTTGCTTGGTCCCTAAATCCCTGGATTCCCTGAGAAACCAACATTCTTCGTAAGCTAACTTTAAATGTATTCAATGATAGGGCATCCACAGAAGCCTGGGTGGAGGATTCCACAGGCTTACAATCATTTGAGTGAAATAATTGTTCCCCATCTCAGTGCTAAACAATCGCCCCCTTTCCTAAAGTCTGTGTACCAGTGTTTTACATTCTGTGACCAGCAGAAACACTGATGGCCCTTCAGAATCTTGTATCTTTCAATGAAATTACCTCTCATCCTTTTAAACTCCAGAGAGGATGGACCCAGTTATTCAGCCCTTCATAGTAGAAATCTCCAGGCCCCAGGACATTTCGTGAATTTTCACTCCACCATCTCAATGAAAATACCTCCACCTTTAAAGATGAGAAACTGCACAGCAATCCTGATGTGGCATCAACCAAGCCCCGGTGACTGTAAGTATATGTACCATGACTTCTTTATTCCTGTACCCATGTACCCTCACAATGTAGCCTCACAAACCATTTGCTTCTTAATTGCGTTGTAACTTTCTGCATTCTTTAAAGTCTCATTGAACATGTACAAGTTTTGAATCTTTTCAAAAAAATCAGATTATTTTTCATATGCTCAAGTATTTCCTTAAATTCACTCGATTTACCATTTTGTTGCCAAATCTGTCTATGTCTGATTAGCCTCCTCGTGCACTTCCAATTTACATTTCCACCTCACTTTGTATCATTAGCAAACTTGACTACTTTACTCTCGGTCTCCTCACCCATTGTAAGTAGCTGAGGACACAACACAGATCCTTGCAGCACTCCAATATTCTGCTTGACAACTTGAAAGTGTTGTGTTAACGCTTGCTGTCTGCTCCCTGTCCATTGACAGGGGAGGGGGTGATGTAGTGTTAATGTCACTGGATTACAAATCAAGAAACCCAGGTTAATGTTGTCGGCACATGGTTTTGGTGACTGTGTTACCGTTATTGTAAAAACCCACCTGTCCAACTAATGTAACAAGGTGGAGAGCTGGATGAACACAGCAGGCCAAGCAGCATCAGAGGAGCAGGAAGGCTGACGTTTTGGGCCTAGACCTTTCTTTAGAAAATCTGAAGAAGGGCTTAGGCCCGAAACGTCAACCTTCCTGCTCCCCTGATGTTGCTTGTTCTGCTGTGTTCGTCCTGCTGTGTTCATCAGGTCTACACCTTGTAATCTCAAATTCTCCAGCATCTGCACTTCCTACTATCTCTGGTGCACTAACGTGCCTTAGGAAAGGAAAGCTGTTAGTGTACTTATGACTCCAGATACACAGAGTCGTGAGGTTGTAGCCTTGCCCGCTGAGCTGATGAGTTTATTGCTGATGTTTTGTCGACCTGCTAGGTAACATCATCAGTGCACTTCCGGTAAAACATCGGTGTCCTGTACTGCTTGTTATTGATATGCTTCGGTTTGCTGGGGTGGCTGACATCACTTCAAGTTCTGTTTCTCAGTGGTTTGTGTATCAGATGCAGTTCAATGTGTTTGTTGATGGAATTCTGGTTGGAATGCCAGGCCTCCAGCAATTCCCTGGCATGTCTTTGTTTGGCTTGCGCTGTTATGAATATGTTGTACCAGTTGAATTTGTGTCCTTCTTTGTCCATGTGTATTAAGAGCAGTGAGAATTGATCTGTGTTTTGGTGGCTAGTTGGTGTTCTTGTATCCTTATTGTCAGTTTTCCTCCAGTTTGGCCTGTGTAATGCTTCTCACAGTCCTTGCTTGCTATCTTGTACATTCCATCAGTTTCAATCGTTGTGGGTGTCAGATCCTTTATGTTCGTCAGTAGCTGTCACATGGTGGATGTTGGTTTGTGGGCTGCCTGTGGGTCTGAGTAGTCTTGTGGTCATCTCTGATATGTCTCTGCTGTACAGTAGGGTGACTAGTACGTCTGACCATGTTGTGTCTTCTGGTTGTGGCCTGTCGTGGAATCCTCTGGATACCTCCGGAGGTATCAGGATAGACCACAAACCAGCACCCACCCTGTGACAGCTGCTGACAAGCATAAAGGATCCCATACCCACAACTAATAAAACTAATTTAATATTCAAAATAACATGAAAGGGCTGTGAGACCGTGGGAACTGGAAGGAAACTGACAATAAGGATCCACATAGTGTGGCACGGTGGCTCAGTGATTAGCACTGCAGCCTCGCAGTGCCAGGGTCCCAGGTTCAATTCCAGCCTCGGGCGACTGTCTGTGTGGAGTTTGCACATTCTCCCTGTGTCTGTGTGGGTTTCCTCCGGGAGCTCCGGTTTCCTCCCACAGTCCAAAGATGTGCAGGCCAGGTGGGTTGGCCATGCTAAATTGCCCGTAGTGTTCAGGGGTGTGTGGGCTATAGGGGGATGGGTCTGGGTGGGATGCTTCAAAGGGCGGTGTGGACTTGTTGGGCCGAAGGGCCTGTTTCCACACTGTAGATAATCTGATCTAATCTAATCTTTAAAAAATCACCAACTAGCCTCCAAAAGACACGATAAATTCCCACTAGCCTCAATACACACGGACAAAGAGGGGCACAAATTCGACTGAGTCATCCATAATAACACAAGTGAAAGAGAGACATTTCAGGTAATTCCTGGAGGCCTGGCATTCCAGCCGGAACTCCAACAACAAACACATTGAACTGTTTCTGACACACAAACCACTGAAAAACAGAACCAGAAGTGATGCCAACCACCCCAGCAAACCAAGGCATAGAAATAACACGCAGGGCAGGACACCGACGCTTCACCAGAGGCGCACTGACAATGTTACTTAACAGGGTGACGAAACATCTGCAATCAAACACACCGGCTCGGCGAGCAAGGCTCCCACCTCGTCCACAACAGGAGCTACAAGCCTTCTCATAAACTTGATACACTTGATCATCACTGCTCTCTGCTTGGTGAGTAGTCATGGGTGATAAATGTTATCCTTACTCCTGATGTTATCCTTGCTATCTTCTATCTATTTTAATTTATTGCTTCCAATTTCACGAGCCCTAATTGTATTTACTAATTTTGTATTATCATATTGAATGTCTTTTTTAATTGAGGTGCATTACGTCTATTAGTTCCTCTTAATCTGTGCTACCAGATACAGGATTTCCATTTTGGAACACCATGCTGACTTGTTACAATCATGCGACATGATTCTCAGCACATTACTGAGGCACTTATTAGCAGGTTCTGACTGATGTCAGCTGACTGGCTTGCAGTTTCCTGCTTCCATTTGACTTTATTACATTGGTCAACTTTCAATCCATGATCCAATCATAAATCTAAGGAGTTTGTAAGAATTGTAGCTGGCACATCCACTCTCTCTGCAGCCATTGAGTTGAGAACATGAGGAGAGAGTTGGTCAGGCCTGGGCATTTTTTTGGAATTTAATTCCTTAAATTTTCTCCAATATATTTCCTCGGCTGATGTACAGTGCTCCAATTTGGTTATTTTATTATTCATTACGTTACCCTCTGTTGTGTTTTGTTCAGGAATAAATGCCACACAAAATAATTGCATTGTGTCTCTGTTGTTTAAAAAAAAATCATGTCATGCCAACATTGTCTCTTGTCTGAGTCCTTTCTCCAAGAGGAGGGAGGGTGATTTTGCCTTTTGTGAAGTTCTTGGGACAAAAACAGAGAGTTCTATGTGTAGCCAGAGACATTTAGAATCAGAACTCACCTCGTTTCAGACTCTATCTGGCTGCACACCTATCTGTGATCTGGTCAGGTGAATAAAACATACAACATATTTTTCGAGGAATTGCACCATTTCCCTGGCCCAAGTAGATCAGCCAGCAGCTGCACTTTGGAATTCTAAAAGTGTTCCCCAGAGCAGCGTCCAGCAGCTGCTATGCTTGGGGGTCTATCTAATGAGTTTCTGACGTTATCTCATCTGTGGGGTAAAGTTTCGGGCCTTCCTGCAGGTCAAAGTGCAATAAGCCATGATGATCTTTGACATTTTCACACATAGGTATGTAAACGCTGCTGAATTCGTATCCTGGGTATCCTCTTCAGTCTTTGATGTGTACATATTTATATCTTCCACCGACTTCCACCCCACACGATCACTGATGCTGCAACATCTCACATCGACATTTTTCACGGGTGACACCAATCACTAAATACCCATCAGATTGTAAAGTTAACATTCTCAAGGAGTAATATAAATCTGAATTCTCTGAATAACAATGTCATTGACACCTACATTCATAATCCATTGGTGACCTTTCTAAATAATTATATTATACAATGGATAAAAGCCCTTCCTGATAGTCTATTAGGATAATCCACACTGTTATCTCTGACCCTAGTATCTGCAGTTCTTACGATCTCCTGATAATCTATTCATTATTCAGTGCCTTTCGTAAAATATGTAGGGGAAGCCAGTGATCCAGTGAAATACAATAGAACACTCCTGAAGTTGTTCTCAGGAAATATCAACGTTAGTTTAATTATTACCCTGCAGAAAATGTCACTGGTTATGTGGTGAGTGCAACCTCTTGTTTTCCTCTGCGTGATCTCACACATATCACTGTACAAAGATAAGCTGCATGTATTAAAAATACAATCAGTGCTGAGGCGATCTTCATTGACACAGATGGTGGTCCTGACAATTGAGATTACACAACTCTGTCTGGTGGGGAAGGGAGGATAGGAAGGGGGGGGGAAGCCAGCTTCAATCTATGAATCATGGCCCTCCATGTGCTGTCAGGTCCTAATTACAGGCAAGGTTATAGAGTAGGAATTATCCCATTTCTATGATTGTACTCACTTCTGTGCGGATCGGGGAAAATGGCACAGAGCAACTGAGGCAAAAGGTGAGAGTGAGAAACTCTACAAACTCTTCAATAAGAACCTCTCACAATTCCCCTCTATCATGGCTCAATACTTCCCCACAAATCACAAAGTTCTCTTATGGACCAGATCAAAACCCTTCAAACTATTCTGAAGACAGTCGAGATCCTAATTTTCTTATTTTAAAGTTAAATGTGAGGTGTTGTGTTCCAGATAAAATTTGATTGTTCAAACACTCCATGTTAAACAAAATACTATTTAAACACTTTGGTTAAAATACAACAAAAAAGAAGAACTTGGAACAACAAATCTATGGGAAAGCTGAATGGAAGAATAGATTATTTTACTAATAAACAGTAACAACTCGAAGATAGTAACATCCTATAAACACACCCTTGGCAAAAGGCAAATTCAGAATTCATGTGTCACATGTAGTTCTCCAATCCAGGAGGAGAGAATATTGCAGATAGATAGAGAACTCCAGCTTTCAGCTGTAACTGAGAGAGGGAAAATGCAGCGATTGCGTCTTCAAGACTCAGACAGAAACTGCTGAAAGCTAAACCTAAATTTCCTAGTTCGTGGGTGGACATTTGGTCAACAAATTCAGACAGTTTCTACTGTTCCAACGGTTGAAGAAAGCACCCATGAAGACACAAGCTGTTTACCTTCTCAGACTGCTTGGTACCAGTTCCCCCAATTTCTCTCGAAAAACAAATACAAAACGCACCTCTTGAAGTCATAGTACAGTCATCACACAACGGAATTTTCAAAAGTTGGATGTAAAACAGTACAGTTAAGTCCCATCGCACGTAATCCATCCATTCATCCATCCCTCCATCCATCCATCCATCCATCCATCCAACTATCCAGCTATCCATCCCTGAACTTAAAAAAGAAAATAATCCCTTGTAATCATAAGCTCCTCTTGGAGTGATTAGGTCCATCTAAGTACAGCGCTCTCTCACACATCATGTGTATTCCTGCCTTATATACACACAGTCTCCCTTCAATATCATGATAGCATCACTGATTGACAAATCGAACATGGTTAATTGTTTAATGAACAAATACAGTCAAATAGTGCAAGTCATGAAAGGAATTGCTGAACAATTTGCATACTTCTATAAATTATGGTTTTGTTTAGAAACACGGATGATTGATGGTGGTTAATAAAAACTCACATGAGTGTAATTGCATCTCCAGATGAAAGATGAAAAAATATAAACTGCATCCTCCTTCCTCAAGTGTAAAGGGAGATTTAGGGGCCTTGTGGTGTAGTGGTATTGTCCCTATCTCTAGGCCAGGTGTCCAGGTTCAAGTCCCACCTTCACCATAATATATCTGTACATGTGGATTAAAAAAAAATCCATAGGACAACTTGGCTTAGTGTATGATATTTACCTTTCATCCACATATTATTTTGAACAAAACTGGTATTTATTCGAGAGATTACTGAGTAATGGGAAGGGAGGTGTTTTCACTTAGTTGTTGCCAGAGTGTCAATGTTAAGCAGTAAACCCCCTTTTTCTACAGCATCCAAAAAGTATTCCTTCAGGATAAGGGTGAATTTCCCAGAGTCAAAGTGAACTCTTGATGCTGCTTTCCAGAGGAGCTTTAGCGTTGATTTATAGATATTTTCAAAGCAATCAGTTCAGAGATGTTATTATACATTTCTGGAGCTGATGGGACCTGAAGCCTTGCTTCCTGATCCAGAGGCGGGGTCATATCCCAGGCAGACATGCGTCCATTTATGTTGAAGCATTGACTATTTTTCCACACATGGAAATGAGCCAAGCCTGTATTATGTAGCAGCCAGTAGACAGAGAGAAGACTGAACTGAATCTTAAGTCAAATACAATGGAAAGCGGTGTTGGCTTGTAAGTTAATGATCTTGATCCAGTGTGTCATGGAGCAGGACTGTGTACATTTTGCTCTCACGCTCCTTGTCCAGAGGTAGAGATACCATCACTGAGCCACAAGCTCATAGGTTAGGAGTAAATATTGTACATAGTCAGCTTTGCTAAGCAGATTTTCCACAAAAGGAATTCTCCATGATGATCTCAAAATAATTCCTGCCCCTCCATATCACCATGCAAAGCTTAGAATCTCAGAATCATTATAGGAGAGATAGAGGCCATTCAGTCCATCAAGTCAGTGTTGACACTATCCCCACATTTACCATAGTTAACCTACCTAGCCTGCACATTCCTGGACAGAATGGGGTAATTTATCACGATCAATCCATCTAACCTGCACATGTTTGGGCTGTGGGAGGAAACCAGACAAGCCAGACGTAACCCATAGAGATGTGGGGAGAATGTGCAAACTCCATACAGACAATCGCATGAGTGTGGAATCAACCCCAGATCCCTGGCACTATGAGACAGCAGTGCTATCCACTGAGCATCTGTACCACTTATTGTCTTAATCCGAGATGGTGGCACAGTAGGGTTCTTGAATTGGAGGTCATCCAATCCAACCGCTTGTCTTTCTTCTTTTCATGCATTTTTTATTTTTATTTTAGCTTTTTTTCAGTTTTCTTTTTCTCCCTACTTACCTGTCGAAGGGATTTTGTTCGTGGAGGCAGTGGCAGTGACAGCAGCAGTTGTGGACCCAGAATGTGGGCTTCAGCAGCTGGCCATGAGGCAGTTGATGAGCCCAGGCAGAACTCTGGCTGTCAGCAACATCATAGAAGTGGCTTGGAGCCAGGAGCAGCACCACAGCAGGTCAGCAGTCAGTGGTGAGACGGCAAAGCGATAACGCGGGGGACAAGAGGTTGAATCCAGCATGGGAGAGAGATTGAGCCCTCATGGGGAATGCTCAGTGTGGAGCTACTGCTGGCCCATGGCTAAAGAAGGACCGTAATTTGGAAATTTTAACCTTACTTTTTATTCACTATTTTATACTGAAAAAAACTCTTGTGTTGAACTTTTTAACTTCTTTATTTTTGGACTCTTTACCGAAGATCTTGTATCCAGTACCTTGTAGCTCACATGGCAGCTTGAATGTCGGCATTGTAAACCTTTCACTGTACTCCTGTATCCCTGTACTCGAGTACAAGTGACAATGAAACCCATCCTGATTCTACTTTCCGATCTCTGTGACCCACTGTGCCATTCAGTTCTCGAAAACTTCTTGGGTTTCCTCAGAGTCATTTTAAGACTAACGTGATGAATCATGGGACTTTAATGTTGTCCATTTCTTTCCAACGCCGTTAATATGAACATGATCCTTCTGTTTAAAGTTGTGTGATTTACATTCTGTTCAGCACCAGCACTCTGTGTTGTCTTTCTGAGGAGGGGCAGCTCAGAGTTACTTTGCACTGAAGCATAAATAACATTCTACACAGAGTTTTATTCTTCCTACATCATGGGCATCATTGGCAATGCCAGGATTTTTATGCCCATCCGGGTTCGTTACAGCCAAGTGCTTGCTTGCAGAGGGTAGTAAGGAATTGTTGCTGTGGATCTGAAGACATAAACATCCAGTCACATACAGCCATCCGTAGATGGAATTTTACATCAATTAATGGTACTTTTACAATCACCATTAATGAGACTCGCTCTTGATGCCACATTTTTCAGAAAGTCGCACGACTAAATGAATTTAAATTCCGTCAATTATAGAAGTGGGAATAGTGAAGTGGAGAAAGAAAATCCAATTTAGCCATAAATAATCTGGGATATAGAACATGAATCAGACTCAAGAGGTATGCATGTGGAGCACACATTTTGCTTCAGTTAAGCATCGATAAAGCATGTCACATTTAAACTAATCTATTTGTCTTTATCTCATCAACTTCATTTATATCTGACAAATCCAAGGAAACACTGAATCAAGTCATGGAAATTTTCTTGATACACAATAGGCAAATAACAGGCTTTATTATCAAATATCGTTCTTGCTGCATATAAAGAATGTACAAATTAATTTTAGCTTTCCTAAGAACTGAAGTATCTCACCCTTTAATGTCAGTGGGATTGATTTCCTGAGATTGTCTCTCACTCCCTCACCATTACATTGGTGGTTCCACTGGAAAAAGCCTCCTCAACTAATTTTTTCCCTGTTGGAAATACAGGGAGAAATTGTGCCAGTTACAGGAAGATCAGAGCAATACAAATAGAGAACTGATAACAGAAATGGATCATGTTTGGAAATTGTGGTTTAATGATTATTCAAAACTAATTTAACAAATGTTAAGAATTTTGGGAAGTTGCCTGAATTGTAACACTTCATTTCCCTATTTCATGCTCCAGCAGTTCTATTGCAGAATCCAATATCCCTCAGAATTGCCATCTTGAAGCTCTGCTTTAAGTTTGCAGGGAGCACACAAATCTTTACATCGTTCTCACAATGTTCACCTGGAAAAAGTGACTTGTCCTTGAAGTGAATAGATCGAGCCCTATAAATATTGGTAATAACATCAGGAATGCTCTCCCTGAATTTGAACTAACTCTGTATCGAATAAGTTACATGCCAGCAGCTTGGAGGGCACACGTCAATAGATTGTTGGAATTGAGAGTGTGCTAAGTAAATACTTCCACATTCAGTCAAGATACACTAACATCACGGCAAATCTTTTTGTAACACTTTTTACTTTGTAATAATGCACAGTGGAAGTAAGTTTAGTTGAGGCACACCAGAGGCCTTTGCATGATTATTTGAATGGAAAGAGTCTGCAGGTTTATTTGAAAAGACATTAGATTGGCGCTCAGTTAAAAAGTTCATGGAGCTAGTGCAGACATAATGGACAATTCTGTGGCTGAATCTTATCAAAGTTTAGCCAAGTGTCAACTTAGTTGATTTACACTGAGGGCTCCTCACTGAGAGTGAGATTTCTCACCATATCATCCCAAGTTTGACTCATTCCCTCCACCTCCCTCATGACAATGCTTTTGCCTGATTCTGCTACTCACCATACCCAGATAAACATCCCAGAGCTCAGAGACCCATATCACTCACTCCTGCATGATCTTTAAACTCGGCTGTGCGTTCGGATGAGCCCTGTCAGTCTGGTGCTGCCAGATACGGCTTGTACATTTGCCCCAGACCTGGCAGACAAGTGGGACATGGGGCATCACTTGTGAGTAGGAACCTTGTTAAACACCTTCCGGAAATTCAAATACAACACATCTACTGGCTCCTTTCTGTCTTCTCTAATTAAGACTTACTCAAAGATCTCTTACAAATTAGTCAGACAGCATTTCACTTTCATGAAGTCATGCTAATTCTGCTTGATTAAATGATGATTTCCCAAACCTTTCCCAAACTTAAAACTGATTCCAATATTTTTCCAACAATGCACATGAGGCTCATTGGACTAAAGTTTCCCGATTTTCATCTCCTTCCATTTTGAAGTGGGGCAGTTTTCCAAATCTCTGGCACTTATCCGGAATCCAAGGATCTGGAGCACTGTGAGTAGTTTTGAACCTATTTAAGGAAAGATATAATTTCATTGGAGGCAGTTCAGAGAAGGTTCACTGGGATGCTCCTGGCTATGGAGAGATTGTTTTATGAACAAAGGCTAACAGGTCGGAGCTCAACTCATTGGAATTTAGAAACAGGGAGAGGTGTTCTCATTGAAACATCTAGTATTTTTAAGTGGCGTGACAGCATTAATCCTGAGGTTGTTTCTCTAATGAGGGAGTCTAGGACTCAAGGGCATGGTCCGAGAATTTAGTCGTGCCAATTTAAGACTGAGATATAAAGGAATTTCTTCTCTCAGAAGGTTGTGAGTCTTTAGAAGTCCTTGTCACAGAGAGCTTTGAGAGCAGAGTCTTTGTGTCTAAAGCTGAGATAGATAGAATTTTGATCAGCCAGGGAAACAAGGATTATGGGAAAATGCAGGAAACTGAATGTGAGGTGTATCAGATCAGCCGTAATCTTATGGAATGGAGGAACAGGTTTGAGGGGCAGAAAGGCCTATTCCTATTGCTATTTCTTCTCGTCTTGTTTTCCTCTCTCATCCTCATGCACCTCTGGCACAATACTGCTGATTATACAAGATCTTTGTCCTGTCTACCTGCTTGCTCGCTCACTCACTCACTCAGTCACTCACTTTTTCACTCACTCAGTCTCCTACCAGTTGAAAATGGGAACAGCAGATGCTGGAGAATCCGTTCATATTCCGCTTGGGAACCCTGCAGCCCAATGGTATCAATGTGGATTTCACAAACTTCAAAATCTCCCCTCTCCCCGCTGCATCCCTAAGCCAGCCCAGCTCATCTCCGCCTCCCTAACCTGTTCTTCCTCTCACCTATACCCTCATCCCACCTCAAGCCGCACGTCCATTTCCTACCTACTAATCTCATCCTGCCCCCTTGACCTGTCCATCCTCCCCGGGCTGACCTATCCCCTCCCTACTTCCCCACCTATAGTCTCCTCTCCACCTATCTGCTCCTCCATCCATCTTCGGTCCGCCTCCCCGTCTCTCCCTATTTATTTCAGAATCCTCTCCCCATCCCCCAAATCTGATGCAGGGTCTGAAGCCCGAAACATCAGGTTTTGTTCTCCTAAGGTACTGCTTGATCTGCTGTGTTCATCCAGCTCCATACTTTGTTATTTTCTACTAGTTGACACATCTTCTGTACACCAACTCAACCCAGGCCTCTCAGTATTCTGTAAGTTTCAATGAAATCCCCTTTCACTCTTCTCGGGCCTAGGCTGGCACAGTGGCTCAGTGATTAGCACTACTGCCTCACAGTGCTAGACACCTGGGTTCAATTCCACCCTTGGGCAACTGTCTGTGTGGAGTTTGCACATTCTCCCCCCTGTCTGTGTGGGATCCCTCCTGGTGCTCTGGTTTTCTCCTATGGCCCAAAGATGTGCAGGGGAGAGATATTGGCCATGCTAAGTTGCCCATGGTGCCCAGAGATTTTTGGGTTAGGTGGGTTGGACATGGGAAATGCAGGGGCAGGGGAATGGGTCTGGGTGAGATGGTCTCTGGAGGGGCGATGTGGATTTGTTGGGCCAAATGGCCTGTTTCCACACTATCGGGATTTTATGTTTCATAAATTCCACCATGTGCAGACCCAAAGTCCTCAACGTTTGTCATATGACAAAACTTCCATTCCAAGGATCATTCTTTTGACCCTCCTCTGGACCCATGACAAGGCCAGCACATCCATCCTAAGATACAGGACACAAAACAGCTCACAATATTTCAAATGCAGTTAAACCAGAAACTTATACAGCCTCAGCAGTGAATCCTTGCTCTTGTATTGTAGCCCTCTCAAAATGAATGCTAACATCGCATTTGCCCTTCTAATTATCAAATGAACCTGCATGTTGACCTTAACAGAATTCTGAACTAGGACTCCTAAATCCCTTTGTTCTTCAGATTTCCAAAACCTTTCCCATTTATAAAATCATCTAATCCTCTTCTTCCTACCAAAGTGCATTACGTCGCACTCGCCCACATTGATTTCCATGTGCCGATGTTTGCCCATTCTCCGAGCCTGTCGATGTCCATCTACAGCCATCCTACTTCCTAAACAATATCTGTCACTCCACCTGTCCTTTTGTTATCTACAAATTTAGCAACATTGTGCTCAGTTCCTTCATCCACATTGTACAAAGCTCTACAAACATTTGGCTTATTTGAGTGAGTGAAATGTGTGAGTGAGCAACGAGTATGGGTCTGAGGGGTATTGTGGTGGCTACGTCAGAGGCATAAATACACTCCTAAATTTTTCACTCTTGACAGTGATATGATGAAGTTTGAATTTCTAAAATGAAAATTTTCATTTAGTCGTGGAGAGCCAACATGGATTCATGACAGAAAGATCATGCCTGTCAAAACTCATTGAATTCAGTAAAAATGTGGAATTCAGAGCCGAATGTGTGACTGTAAGGCCTGAGGGGTTGAATGGCCTACTCCTGTTCCTTCATTCTTCTATTGCTGTCTACATGAAGGAGAATGTGGTGATGTGAAAGCTACAAATCATTATGATGCATTCACAGCTCCGACACAGGCCTTTCAGCCTCTGAGGTCCATGCTAGTGTTTATACTCCACATGATCCATGTGTCAGGCTAATCAGGGCAGGGCTTAGACTGTTCATAGTAGGGTCCTGGGGAGTGTTGTCGAGCAAAGAGTCCTGGGGTGCAGGTGCATTGCTACTTGAAAGTGGAGTTTCAGATAGGCAGGCTAGTGAAAAATGCATTTTGGCACATTTGCCTTTATGAGTCACTACATTGAGGAGTTGGAATGTCATGTTGTGGCTGTTAGGCCACTTTTGGGATGCTGCATTCAAATTTGATCTCCATGCTACAGGAAAGATGTTGTGAAACTTGAAAGTGTACAGATAAAATTGCAAGGATGTTGCCAGGATTGGTGGGTTTGAGCTACAGAGAGAGGCTGAATAAGCTCGGGCTATGTTCCCTGGAGCGTTGGAGGCTGGGGATGACTTTATAGACATTTACAAAATCATGAGTGGCATGGATAGGGTGAACAGTTAAGGTTTTCTCCCGAGGGCAGTGGAAAGATTTAGAAGAGGTCTAAGGGGTAACGTTTTGATACAGAGGGTGTTTTCTGTATAGAATGAGCTGCCAGAGGAAGTGGTGGAGATGGGTAATTATAACCTTTAAAAGGTGTTTGCATGGTTCTATAAATAGTTTTAGATATAGACCAAATGCTCTCAAATGGAACTAAATGAATTTAAGATATCTGGTCAGCATGGACGAGTTTGGCTGAAGGGTCTGTTCCTGTGCTTTACATCTCTGAGACTCTTTGACACTAACAGCCTTCTCCCAACCCTTGTTATCTCACCCAATCAGCTTGTCCTTCCCTTCCTCTGCGCCCCCATCTGCTTATCTAGTTTACCCACAATCCATCTCTGCTCTTCACCTCAACTCTTCCTGTGGCTGTCAGTTTCACATTTTAAACAGCCTCTGGGTAAAACAGTTTCTCAACAATTAATGGCCTGTTGTGGTTTAAAGAATGTGACTTTTCATCACAGACAATGAGGGAATGTACCAAAATGCTGACCCTGGGCGGTGATGTTCACATCCTTGGAATTAATGAAATAAAGAGAATTGCATGAAAAGTCTAGGCTAATAATCATAGAGAGGTTTGAACAATGGAAATATTAATTGGTCGGAAGAGGTTGGTGAAGTGGAGAAGGAATATCATTCTGATCATTTATGCAGGATAGCTTTGTAACCCAATTTTAAAAAAAGGTGAATAAGGGCATGTTCTTGGAATTAGAAGTGGGTCAGGGGGAGAGCTGTGTGGTTATGGTAGGTACCTTACTTTCAGGAAAATGTGAGGTGTAAGTTCTAATAGTGGGAGGAACTTTTGCTAGGGGCAGGCCAGGCTGTTCATGAGCTTACAGTCTTCTCAGCTCACCTCAGTGTGTGCACAAGTAAAACACCAAATCCCATCACCAGCTCTGAAGGAAGTTCTGCCCTCTTGCTGGAACTTTCCAGGTTCCAACTTCCAGGGGCTACACCCAGAAGGTACTAGAGTTAGCACTTCATTGTGCACTCCTGAAGAATCAGCCAGCCTGTATCTGGCATCCCCACATGCCTAATACACCGGAAAGGTCAGCACCTTTGGGTGATTCAACAGCACCTGGAACCAGTGTTGCAAAAAGATGACTGATCTGCTGCACTCCATTGGAGTATGTTCCATTGTCTATTAAATGGTAACTCACATCCACAAGGGCACGAAGCATTCAATGTTTGTGACTGCAGAGGATGGCCACACAGAGGTTATCAGTCAGGTACCTTCCATCAGATGCCTCATGTGCAATCAATGTCTGGCAGTTCATTGTAGCGCATCGGCCCTCAGAGAATGAAACAGGGGAAATAATAATGAAGAACGAGGAAATGGCAGAGATTGTTTTTAAATACGTTGCAACAGTCTTTCCAGCAGAAGACACTGATATCATTCCAAAATTGCAAAATATTCAAGGACAAAAGGAGGTGAGGAAATAAATGCAGTAAATAAGACGAGGGATAATGTATCAGGCAAACTGATGGGGCTGAAGATAGGTAATGTTCCTGGACCTGATGGGATACATCCTCGAACACAAAAGGAGGTAGCTACAGAGACAGTGGATGCACCAGGAGTAATCTTCCAGGAACCCCTGGATTCTGGAAAAGTCCCAGAGATTTGAAAAGTGTGAATGTAACATTTTTATTTGAAAAGGGAACAAGGCAAAAAGCAAGGAACTATCGGTTAGTCAGCTTAACATCTGTTACTGGGAAAATGTTAAGAGTCTACTATAAAAAGATGAAAATGCAGCGCATTTAGAAATATATAATAAGGTCAAGCAGAGTCAGCATGGGTTCATGAAGCAAAATGATGCCTGATATATTTTTGGAGGAGGTTACAAGCAGGATAGACAAAGGGATACAATTGATACAATAGGTTTGGATTTTCAGAGGGCATTTAACAAGTTACCACACATCAGGTTACGTAATAAGATAAGAGTCCATGATGTTGGTGACAGCGCATTAACATGAATAGAGGATTAACTAACTATGAAGGGATAAGTGGGATGGTTGTCAACCTATGCCACAGGAATCAGAGCTGGGGTGTGACAATTATTTGCAATATATATTCATGATTTGGATGAGAAAAGTAAATGCTCTGTAGACGTCATTGAACAGACAATCTATTTGATCGAAAATGATCTTCTGTTATGTGGACCACTTAGGAGCATGCCAGAACTCGCTAGATGGGATCTCCAGAGTAATGCTCGTGTGCTTGCCCTGCGGAACTGAGCTCAATGACAGGGGACAACGTAGCAGAGGGGAAATTGGACCACCCATTGATCTCCTCAGGCAAGAAAGAAGTGGAATCTGATAGAGATGCTGAGAGAGACAACAAAAGTGATGTTCATGTTGAAGAAGTGAAAATGGTAGTTCGGCAAAACAGAGAGGCCCAAGTGAACCAAACAGCAACTAAATGTGAGTGAGAATGAGCCAAATAGCCTGATTCCATACTGTAGGGATTTTATGATCCTCGATCTCTAGATTAAGATGTCTGCACACTCAGAGCCATGAGTCTATGAGGTACTTCTCGTTTTAAAGGAATGTTGACTTTGTTACATGTGCCCTTTATGTTTCTTTCCTTTTCAATAAAATATGAAAATGCCATGCTTCAATTACCTCCCGCTCAATTTCCTGGACAAAGCTTCAGAATAGAGTTATGCGAGAATATATGGGAATTGTGCATTAATTAACTCAACCAATCCTTTATTGCTGAGACATTGTGGACTTGCTGAGTGCTGACTCAGAAGTCCAGCTGAAGGGTGTGCTCCCATGAGGTCATGTTCCTCCCAGATGGCAGCAGAGACTAGCACAGCTCCATATGATACACATGTGAGTGTCAATGCCCTTCAAAGTTGACCTTAACACAATCATAAACACTGCTGCCATAAATCAATCAGTCAAACAGTCAAACTGACTAAACCATCTGTGTCCTCCTGTAAGCTAAACCTTCTTCTTCACTTTTAACTGTGTAATGGGTGGTCTGGGCTGGCATGGTCGCATGGTGCCTGGCACTGCAGCCACACAGGACTGGGGACTAATTCCAGCTTTGGGTGACTGTCTATGTGGGATTCTGCCAGTTGTTCCAGTTACCTTCCACAGTCCAGAGATGTGCAGGTTAGGTGAAATGGCCTCATTAAGTTGCCACACAGTGTGCGGAGCTCTTTGGGTTAACTGTATGAAATATGAGTTTGCAGGGATAGGGTGGAATGCTCTTCAGACAACAGTGCAGACCAATAGACCAAGTAGCCTCTATCTACACTGCAGAGATTAAATCTTAAGACTACTCTTGCTCTCTGTTGGCAGGAACCTTTTTCAATTCTGAGAGCCTCAAACTCTAAAATTCTTTTTCACTTTGGATATATCTTCTGTAAATTTTAAATGTTTTACTGCGCTCATGTGGCCATGAGCCTTATTCTAATTCTAATTCCTACAACATGGATTCTTCACAAATTGGAAACCACTTTTGCTGAGGTGACTTGTTTCCCCACACTCCAAGCTTGATTCGTCTGAATTGAGACCTTGCATTTTGTTATCAGCTTAACAGTATAAATGATTTTAGCCAATAACAATACAGAGGTTCTCTCAGGCTCTGGAGTGAATCACATGCTCAGTTATACACAGAGGACACAGTTTTAATTTCTTTCTGATCTGATTTAAAAAGTATCTTCACAGAACCAACCTATGTCCATCTGCTTCTATTTTGAAAACTAAATCACAAAATCTAATTCTCATAACAGTACACCTTTTATCACAATGCATTGATTAATTTTTTTTTGACAATGCATTGTCAAATTTTAATGTTTTCAGTGAGTTGACATTCAAGTATCTGAGAATAGTCTGTGTTTCTGGAAATACACTGAACTACAGAAGCTCCTGGTGACTTTGCAATAAATACAACATAAAGCTATTAAGATGAAAGTGGAGGGCAAATGAAGAATATATAACCAGGATACTATTTGCTCACTTTGTAGTTTTTGCAGAATAATAGCTACATCATTTCTGAATGATTCTAATCTCTATATAATCTCTAAATGTTGTCCACTAACAACAAAGGTTTTCTTCCATTAGATTGTCCATCATGAAATTCGCTCTGTTTCTGGGCTTTGTGATGGTATGTATTCTGGCTGTAACCTCAGGCCACACGTTTGATTCCAGACTGGATGAAGACTGGAAAAACTGGAAATCACAACATGAAAAGCAGTACACCGAGGTAAAAGGGTAACTTTCTCCAGCAAGTATCTATTTCACACAATCAGCTCACTCTGAAAGGGTGGGATTCCACACATTTCACAAATTATTGAGAGATAGTAGGAACTGAAGATGCTGGAGAATCTGAGATAACAAGGTGTAGAGCTGGATGAACACAGCAGGCCAAGCAGCATCAGAGGAACAGGACGGCTGATGTTTTGGGTCTGGACCGTTCTTCAGAAAAGACCCTTTCTGAAGGTGGGTTCAGACCCAAAATGTCAGCTTTCCTGCTCCTGTGATGCTGCTTGGCCTGCTGTGTTCATCCAGCTCTACACCTTGTTATAACAAATTATTGACAATTTTTATTTGGAGATAAAGTGGGAGAAGCAGTTGGAATGGATATATGCACTGAAATTGAAAATGCATTGGTGTTCATGGGTTCTCCCACCCTCTAACTTCAGTAGAAGATTGACCAAACTCACAGTGAAACATCAAGGACTTAGGGTATAACCTTCATATCCCAGAGGAGACAGAATGGAAGTTGAAAGGGGGGTTAAATGAGCAAGAGGCCAAAATCCTGAACCCTCATGGTGTAGTGAACCTGTCATTCACTTACCCGAATTAAAATGTGGTGGAATGTCCCAATGGCAGGCATCAGCAAACCTATTTCATGTTTTTGCTTATCATTAAAAGGCCAGGTTGTAGGAAATAAGTTTTCCTTGCCCAGGGCATAATGAAGTGAAGGTGGGAATATGGGAAAGGCAATCACTGGGTAAGGAGGACCACTGCCCAGAAACTGAAAGAGCTTGGCCAGAGTAAAGTAATTGTCATCCATTCAGTGCACATATCCCATCTGTTCCTGAGGTTTGCATGGGATCCTCTTATATCTGAATCACTCTGCAAAAGCATGTTTTGACAGAGTGATACCCCAATGATTGTCAATTTGTAATCAATAGATGGCGTTATTTCTCCTTCTGGTGCACAGGACACAGTTCATCCCCAACCTGTAATGCAGCCATATTCTTATATACAACAGATAGACAGTCACTCTCACTGTGACTCTGGCAGTTTAGGCCGGTTTAGCCTGAAGGGAGGGCTACCTACCACCATCCCTTGGAAACAGCCATCCTTGTCTTTCCCAGGTTCCCGGCATACAACGCTCCAGTGAGTCATCAATAAACTGCTGTGTCACATTCTGCCATGTTTAATACGTCTCAAAGGGTATGGGGTGACTGACACAGTCTGATTGATCATCCTTGCTCCCAGTGAGTAAAAATCTGTCTGGCTGCCCTTTAATTCTGGTTTATGTCTGGTGCCCAGCCAGACCTCACACTGTCACAGCAAGGGTTAAAAGTCCCTACCCACCTTCCTCATGGGATTTACCGTTCTTCTTCCAGATGCATGTGTGATGAGCAGAGAACCGTGTGACCATGGAAATAATGCCGAGCACCTCTGAACTGAAGTAACTCCCGTCTCTGTGCCCGCTACTAGATTGAGAGTACCTAATGCAAGGTTCTGCCCTCAATAACTCAGCTTACTGGGATTCCATTGGACCTTTGGTGAAATTACTACGCAATCAGTAACAACACCTTTAGAAAGTTCAGACCAGCTTTAAAAAAAAATTGTAGTTATTGAATCATGCATTCAATGTAATATTTTGATTTTAATATATTAATGTTCATAATTCAGAGTTTGATGGGAATGCGTAGAGTAATCGGATCAGCCATGATCTTATTAATAGTACAGAGCAGACTCAAGGGACCCAATGGCCTAAATTATATGCTCACATTGACATTGTCATTGTACACACCAATCTGAACACATCTGCATGATTAATGAAATAAAGGAGACAAAGTCTAACTTGTGAAATGTAACATTCATCCTCCACAGTCTAACTTTCTTCTGCTCACCTTCAAATGATTTGTTCATGATTAAGGATGTTGATCTTTTCCAGCTCTTTATTCCAGCTACACTTTCCACTTCACTCTCTCAGACTGGAAGATCAAACGGATTATGCTTTGTGTGCGGGAGTAAGGAGAATTGTGCAACTTCTCCGATATGGATCGAATAATTAAAACCTAACTGAAAGTTGTTAGTTCAGGTTTCATGCAGGGATTTATAAGGCTATCGTTTTATTTTCTTTAATGAAAGATACAGACACCTCATTAATCTAACGTCTTTATTCAGGATGAAGAGAACTACAAGAGAATGGTATGGGAGGACAACATGAGATACATTGAACAACATAACCTGGAGTACCCAATGGGGAAACACACATTCACTGTGGGAATGAATGAGTATGGAGATCTGATGTGTACAAAATGTATCATCTGGGCTCTACTAGATGCTGAATTTTGTGGTGCTGTTACTAAATGAACAGCGTTATCATAAAACTTCATTTCAACCAAGAATTCAATCTCCCTCACCAACATATATTTCAGGCAAGATAGGTTCTCCTTTCCATTTTACGTCCCATTACATTCTGCCTGCTTCTGTCAAACAGGTAGTTCCATGGGCTGGGGCATTGTTCATATATCTGCAGTTCTTTCCAAATATAAAGCAGATAATGGACAGGTTCACCACCAAATTCAAGACGACAGTGTTGACAGTACTCAACACACCAGCTGCATGGATCTTCCGCTGTCCCTCACCTGCTACAGTGAGAACTGATACTTGTGTAACACTACTTCTCAGAGTGATCAGAATTAGGAACACTGTCTGACTTTCTCCTCTTAGATTCAACGGTCCTGAGGCCAATTGCAGACCTACTGGTTTAGCAGTGACCAGGAGTTTGTGGCAATGTTGATGGTGGAATGTGAGATGCTGTTTATCCAGACAGCTTGGTTAAGCATTGATAAAGTCAACCATCATGGGGGAGATTAAACCCATTTCCCTCGTAATGAAAGTGCTTTGTAGCATTTTAATTATCATCTCCTCAAATTATTTCAAAGTGAGGCATACTTATAATCGCTGCTGCCATCTTGAACATTTGCACAATAGTCCAGATCAATGTTTTATCACCTTCAGGTTCACATTGAACTGTGAAGAAACTGACTCACCGAACTTTTCTCCATTTCTTTATTTGAGGCAGTAGTAGTGAATAGAGCAGAATAGAACAGAAATTTATTGCCATCTGTACTTCAGCATGAAAAATGCAGTGAAAAGTTTTAGAAGTCACCACAGCATGGTGCCTATTAGAGTGGAGTGCCAGAGCAGCTTTGATCATTCGGTTGGTTAAACCCCGTGAACATGTGACAACGTATCTCTGTGAGGTTATTGATCTTTGTCCAGAGCAATGTCCATTCAAAAGTTACTCATTTCATAAGTGAGTGTCATTGTGTTTGATCATTAGACCACTGAAGAGTTTAATGAAATCATGAATGGATTCTTCCAAGCTGAAGCTGATAACTCAACTGAAGAAGATGTTGATGAAGGAGATGATTTTAATGAAGATGTTGACGATCTTGAATCTAATGAAATTGAAGAAGGCGATGATGATCTGAAACTCAGAGCTGTCGACTGGCGTAAAAGGGGTTTGGTTACTCAAATGAAAAGCCAGGTAACAATCAGCAGGAATTCTTCCGTTATTAATTACTTGTGAAAGCTCAGTCTGAAAAAAATCTTGAAGTTATCATGAGCTTGTCTCAACTGGTAAGCAAGGTTAATTTCCATTTTCAGATCCTATTTCCAGGCCCAGTGGATGCAGAGTCAAACCTGACCTTCCATCTGATCAATGGGGTTGTTGCCCTCATCTGAAATTACAGTCACAGCAATAGTACACAGTGACAATGCTAATGAAATATAGAGCGAGTTGAAGAATTTCTAATTTGAAATCAAACAGGACAGTGATCAAAGTGGAATTAAAAGAACAAGGACAATATTAAACTGGGAACATGGTACTACTTTAAGTTGAAGATTGGTTGAAACCAAAAGTATGGATAAACACCAGACTGGCATCCTGAGCAGAGATAACAGAAGTGCAAGGAAAGACAATCTGACACTTTGCAAGATTTGTTACAATTTTCAGTTCATTTACAGTGTGTTATAAAGATTAGCTCCTTTCTGAGAACTGCAGCTGAAACGCCCAAAAAGGAACATCCCATCCTACAACCTGTCAAAGGATTGTAAAAAGTGGTGTAACTTGCCCTTCAGCAACTTCTAGTGGTGAGATAAAATAAATTCTTGGCACTCACTTTACAACCAACAAGGAACAATTTATTTATCCAACTCTAACAGTGAGCAAATTAAAAATCTATTAACGAACCGAATAAACTCCCTTTCACTACTAACTATTCCCAAATAAAACCAGATTCTAATCGTATGCTGTTGCAATAAATATAAGTCCCATTTATATGAAAAAAGAATTTAGTCTCTTGAAATTACAGATAGGTTATGTGTCTTCTGTTCCGCCTTTGTCAACTCTTCTATCAGAAATGTCTTCTTTATTGATACTGCTGTCAGGAATGTTAACTAGTTGTGCCATGGGTATCATTGCCACTTAGATAGTGCTTTCTCTAAGAAATAGAGGAGCTGTGAGACCCAATGACTCTCTCTTGAAAGCTGAGGACTGGTAGCTCTGGCGGATGTAAGTTAGCTCTGGGCTTTGTCCAGTTGTCCTCTTCGCTTATACGCTCAATGACATATCAATATTTCTTACAAAGGGATTGGGCCCATGTTGTCAAAACCAGCAGATTTAAATTTAATTGTTTTTTGATATCTAAGTGCCTGGTTCAAATTGATTGGCTACATTCAAAAGCTTGTTGTCTTGCTAAAAACTGCTGCTTGGCCTGCTAATTTCTGCCTTTCTATACAAATATTTTAATTCAGCTGCTCTCTGTGTACTTGCAAGCTTCCAAGCTGCTGCTCATGAACCTCCATTGTAAATCTTTCAGCACAGAAAAAGCACACCATCATTTCAAGGGACAACACCATGTTTCCTCCCCAGCATTTTACAAACACCAAATCCTAACTTCTTGCCTCCCAATCCACCAGTACTCGACCCAACTTCGTAACAAGTTGTTGGGCTGAAGGCTGTTGGTGCTAAAGGCAGAACACACCAGCGCCTTCCTGAGTCAGAGATGAGGTAAAGCTCCCCTTTCTCTTTGATCAGTGAGCTTAGCAACAGCCTCACACATGCTCTAATTTGTCTTCTCCATTGTTCACAGCACACTTCATCAGAGCTTGTCTTCTTTTTGAACTCACTGTCATTTATTTTAAATTCTCTTTGGATATTGTTAAGGCTGCTTCTGGAATATTGTGTCCAGTTCAGGTTGCACACTTATAGGAGGGATGATATTAAGCTGGAGAGGGTTTAGAAGAAATTTACCATGATGTTGCCAAGTATGGATGGTTTGCTTTGTAAAGAAAGGCTGGATAGGCTGGGAATTTAGTCACTGGAGCATAGGAGGTTGAGAAGCAACCTTATAAGAGTTTATAAAATAGTAAAAGGTGTAGATAAAGTTAATGGCATTTGTCTTTTCGGATTTCATGACTAGGGAACACATTTTTTAAGGTGACAGGAGACAGATTGAAAAAAAAACATGAGGGTCAATGTTGTGATATGGAGGGCGGTTCATGTGTGGAAATGAACTTCCACAGGAAGTGGTGGATGTGGGTACAATTACAACTTTTAAAAGACGTTGGATTAGTACATGAATAGAAAAGGTTTGAGTGGATATGGGCCAAGCACATGCATGTGGCAATAGTTTAGTTTGGGATTATGGGAGGCATAGATTGGTTGGTCAGAAGGGTCTGTTTCCAGGCTATACTTCTCTGTGACTCCATAGGCCAGAACTTGTGTCCCATTGCCATTTGCCATTGAGAATGTGTTGGTGAGTTTGCCTTCTCGAAATACTGCAGTACTTGGGTCACACTATGCTCCGTGGGGAAGGGAGTTGCAGGATTTGACTAAGCAACAGTGAAGGAAAGGTGATACTGTTCCAAGTCCGAATAGTCTGTAGCCAAGAGGGGGTTTTGCAAGTCTTTGTGCTCCAATGCACCTGTTGCTCTTGTCATTTCAGGTGGTATGTTTTGTGGGTTTGGAAGGTGTCATTCAAAGAATTGTGACTTTTTGCAGGGCATTGTGCAGATAATTAACTCTGCTGCTACTTGTGGTAGAGGGAGTGAAAATTGATGATGTTAGATGGGGTACCAACCAACCTGTCCTAGATAGCATTGAATTTTTTAAGTGTTGTTGGAACTGCACCATTTGAAGCAAGTGGAGAATTTTCCTTCATACAACTGAATTGAGATTTGTAGTTGGTGGATGGGCTTTGGTGAATCAGTAGATGAGTCGTTTGTCACAGAATTCTCTGCCTCTTACCTGCCCTTGCAGCAACAGTGTTTATAAAGCTGGTGCAGGGCAGTTTCTGCTCAATGTCAATCCCAGAACTGAGGGAAATTCTTGATAAAATTGTCAAGAGGCAATGTTTAGATGCGGTCCTATTAGTTGACACATTTGTGGTGCAAATATAACTTGCTACCTATCAACCCAAGCCGAGAACTTGATCACATTTTGATGTGTATGCAGAAAGACTGCTTCAGCGTCTGAAGAGCTGTGAATGTATAAACATCAGCAAACGTCCCCATTTCTGACCTGAGGATAGGAGATGGCTAGATCGAGAACATTACTCCACGGAGTTCCTGCAGACCTTTCCTGAGACTGAGATTATTAACTTGTAACAATCAGGGCCACATTATTTTTGCCAGGTATGGTTCTAACCAATGGAGACATTTTCCCCTGGTTCCCATTGATTCCAGTTTTATGAGGACCTCTTGCTGCCCCCCTCAGTCAAATGTGGCCTTGAAGTCAAAGGCAGTCACTCTCACCTCACCTCTGGGGTTCAGCTCTTTTGTCCATGTTTGAACCAAGGCTGTAATGAGGCCAGGAGCTGAGTGACCCTGGTGTAACCCAAACTGGGCGTCACCGAATAGGTTATTGCTGAGCAGGTGATGCTTGATAGCACTGTTACTGACACCTTCCATCACTTTACTGATGATCCTGAGTATACTTGCAGGCTAGTGATTGGTGGGTTATATTTATCCATTTTTTTAGAATTGGATCAGACATACCTGGACTATTGTTCATATTGTTAGTTTGATGTCAGTGTTAACGTTGTATTGGAATGCCATGGCTATGAGACAAGGTCTGGAGTCCATGTTTTCAGCAGTATTGCTAGAACATTCTCAGATTCTTTGCACTTTTCATTGCCTTCAGCTGCTTCTTTTATCAAACAGAGTGAATCAAATTGATTCAAGCATAGCATTCACGTAGATGGCTCTGGGCCTCCACAAAGTTGATACAATAGTTAGCCCTATCAGTATTATCATGGACAGGTATATCTGTAACTGATAGATTAGTGAGGATGAGGTCAATTAGTTTGTCCCTTTTGGTTTCCTGCCATAGACCTAGTCTTGCAGTGACATCCTTCAAGCCTTGCCCAGGTCTGTCACACATCAGAAGAAGAGTCCACACCTGAAACATCAGCTTTCCTGCTCCACTGATGCTGCTTGGCCTGCTGTGTCCATCCAGCTCTACACCTTGTTATATTAGAGGCACTACTGAGCCACTCTTGATGATGGGCATTGACGTCCCCACCCAAAATATATAGTGTGCCGTTGCCACCTGAAATGTTTCTTCCAAATGATGTTCAATGTGGATGATCCTTGATTCATCAAATGAGTTTAGTCCAGCAGGTATTAATCAGTAGGAGCCTTCCTTGCCCATGTTTGCTGAAGCTGTTTGAATTAATGAGATCCCAATTACATGCTGAGGACTGTCAGGACAACTCACAGTAACTGTATACCAGCGTGCCATCACCTCTGATTGGTTGGGGCTTTCAGTGCAGCAGCAATTTCCAAATGACCATTCCCAAAACCTTGTGGTATTTGCCACATCTGCCAGAAGAGGCACTTTTCTCAGGCAGCACGAAGGCTTAAATCATGTCAGCAATGAGTACTATTATGTCTGCTCAGGCATAATTACCAACACCTCAGGAGCTGGTGCAGATATCCCTGCTCCTTCTGAAAGCTAGGATAAAACTCCTCTCCACATACACACAGCAATGTAGCATCAGTGGAATGGGTACAATCAAATTTAAGGTGAACAGTAACTCTTTCAGTACCATTAACATGTGCAACATTTTCCTATGATTAACAATTAAACAATCAGGTACATGATGGTATTTCCTTTACCGGTGCCCAAGAACTCTGGCTTCATCACTTCATGGGGACAAGACTTTTCAAAAACTCTTTCAGAACATAGAGCATAGAACATAGAACAATACACACAGGACAGGTCCTTCGGCCCTCGATGTTGCGCCGACCTGTGAATTAATCTAAGCCCTTCCCCCTACACTATCCCATCATCATCATCCATATGCTTATCCAAGGACTGTTTAAATGCCCCTAATGCGGCTGAGTTAACTATATTGGCAGGTAGGGCGTTCCATGCCCTTACCACTCTCTGAGTAAAGAACCTGCCTCTGACATCCGTCTTAAATCTATCACCCCTCAATTTGTAGCTATGCCCCCTTGTACAAGCTGAAGTCATCATATGCACTCTGTTTGAATTCTCAAGAATGCTAGATCTTTAGTATCAGTGCTGAGAGCACTGGTTTTGATCTGTGGTTCATTTCTCCATTGGTGGATCTTTTATTTCTCAGATACTCTTGGCAGAAGAAGTTGCACTGTCTTGTTACCCCCTTTCCACTGTATGGGAGACCTTTAACTTGGTGAATGCCCATCAGCTAGAAAGTGTTTTCTTCCTTGCTGTGTGCCTTTCTGATACTTTTTGTGCTCCTTTTCAAAGTATCTAGTGTGGAAGCTTAAACTAGTCAATTCCTTCTTGTCAACCATTTCCTGAAACTGTGCCATTGACCTTGCTCTCATGGAGTCACATGCAGCCCATTCTCATTGGTTTCTCCATCAGGCTGTTTTTGTTAATTTCATTCGTGAGATGTAGGTATCACTAGATGAGCCATTATGTATTGCCATGTCTAATTGCACCTGGAAATGAGGAACTTGCCGGGGCATTTCGGAGGGCAGTTAAGGGTCAACCACATTATATGTCTGGAGTCATATATGGCCTGGAAGAGGTAAGGATATCAGATTTCCTTCCCTCAAAGATGTTAATGAAACCAATGTATTTCTGAAAAAATCGATAATGTGAACATGATCACCCAAGAGTGAGTAGTAATTTAAGAATCACTAGTGCTCCCAGGAAATGAGGAAATACCTGAATGATTCATTCATGATCAGAGTCCAGCAACACATTAAGGGAGTGAATTTCCAACAGGTCATAAAATGCTACAGACCGATCTCAGGGAGCTCCCAGCCTCATATGCGCAGCTGCCCTGATATACACGTGGAAATCCAATGGTGGTCATAAATCCCGTCACTCTGGCCCTCGCACTCTATGGTGTTTTGCACAAAGCCTGGGAAACACATGAAGAAAATTAATGAACATCGGTGATGTAAATCTGAGCTCCAGTTGATGATGGATGAAAAGAGGATTTTATTTTTACATCAGCATGTCTTACCGCGATTGTATTTCTGTCATTACCAGGGGCCCTGTGGCTCTTGCTGGGCTTTCAGCATGACTGGTGCCATTGAAGGACAATGGGCAAAGGTCTGTGGAAGACTGATTTCTCTGAGTGAGCAGAACTTGCTTGATTGTGACACAACGAGCCATGGATGCAGAGGTGAATATCAAAAGTCGGCCTTTTGATATGTGAGAAGAAACGACATTGAGTAGGAACCACAGCACAGGTAAATCACTCTACAATCTGTTTCAAATTCACCAGGTACAACATATTTATGGCATTCATGGTGTTAGACAGTGTAACCCAGCACTGATCAAATGACAGCTGACATCCTACTCTGGATCAATCCTTCGCTGAGAATCTGCTCCCAGGTTTCTGTCAGTGCCACTGCACTGGTAGCTTGAGGAAGGCTGAGAAAATATCAGCATTCAGGACAGGTCCAGCTCTCTCTCTTATTTCTCCCTTATCCTGTAATGACATCCTGAATCTCCACTGAAAACCTCCTGGTCTTGTGTGATTGCCAAAGAAAAGACAAGAGGGTGAGTGGTGGCAGGAAAAAGGTCCCAGGGTGTACAATGTGTATGATTGACATGTGGGAGGCTGTCAGTAATTCCTATTTCCCAATACCAGGTCCCTCTATAAAATAAGGACCCTCTTCTGGAGCTAGAAAGTGGCATCACAGCAATTTTCTTGTTGTGCTCCCTATATGGGTTCATGCCAAAAGCAGCTGGGGGAGACGTTCAAGTGGTCAACCATTGCTGATCTAAGAGCCTCAATTGCTGGCAGATTAAGCAGACCATTCAGAGAGTGACCATCACAGACATGTTCAGGGTATGGCCAATTGCTTGTCACCCTCATGTCCAATTAGCTACTGCCTCTCCCACTGCAAATTCAGCACATGGCAGTGCATTAAATTCCACCCTGTTTTTTTTCTCTCTGGAAGCAAACTACGTTTTCAGTAAGGTAAATGGGTGAGACACTGGCCCAAACCTTGCCTCTAGTTTGGAAGAGGGAGACGCTTCAATAGTTACTTCTGGGTTATGAAACTTGGAGGCAGGTGCATGGCCATCATCGGATATGATGTTCCAAAAGAAAGGTCTTGCCTCATCTTCATTCACTCTGTCTGTCTCATGAAGTCAGTGGAGACAGTCAGTAATGTCTGTTTAATGGACAATAACATCAGTAAATATGGAAGCCGGATTATGCAGCACATTTTCATTTAAATATTTTGATGAGCAAAACACCGCATCATTGTGAGTGTCTGAGGCTGAAAACTTGTCGGTAGAACTTTGGCAAGCTATTCTTGAACATTAACTTTCAATATTTCCTTTTAACAATTAGCAAGGATCCTGCAAGTTTCAGAAAAGTAATATTGTTGCCAAAGTCGCCAGATACAGAAACATACAAAGAGGAGAACGTTGTTTAGCGAGGGCTTCGAGAAGAATTGGACCAATCGCTGTTTCGCTTAATGCTCGTCCAAAGACCTTCCACTTCTATAAACAAGGTAAGAAATAGACTGTGTGGATAAAGTATATTAATTGGACAATCTACAAATTCCACATAAAATGTTTTCAAAGTCAAACGTCTGCACACATTCCCTGTCAAGTTGTTTGTTGGTGTTAATGCTGTCTCGATGTGTATAAGGGGAACTGTAAAGCTCGTCCCCTTATTCATGTTTCCCTCCTCCCCCATGCTACAGGCAGCCCAGTGCTGTCAGAAACCATTTCAGTCAGATTGGAAACTGTGCTCAGGAATGGCGATGGGAAATTTACCCACTCCTTTTTGCAGTGGTGCAAGCAGCTCAGAAATTTTGCACTGTCACTAACGTAACTGACTGTGAGGTGCAGCTCAGTGATGATGTGCTGCTGAGTGAAGGCACACCTTGGCATTGAGCCCAAGTGTGAGGTTGGCACCACTTAAAGCAGTCCACATGACTGAAAGTCAATCCTGTCCCCCTTCAAGGGACAGGGGCTTGAACACAAGAAGAAACTCTGAGCAGAAGGGGAAATGAAAATGGAGCAACAGGCCAGGCAGCAGCCCCAAGGGTCTCTGAGACAGCAATGGGGACCTTAGTACAGGAGGTGAACACGAGAAGCGAGGTGCCCTTCCTTAAGTGAAGTATGGGGCCCTCCAGGCAGACATTGAGAAGGCAGAGAGAGCAGGTAGCTGTCACAGTCAATGCTACAGCTGAGATGTGGTTCCCCTGCACCATGGGGAGGACTCTATCCTGGCAATACCACTCTGCCTCCTTCTCTATGCTCAAAGGGAATAGAATGGACTGCCCTCAGAATCACACAAGAATCACACAAGTGCATGACACATACAATCAGATGGATGGCATTGCATATATTTTAAAAATGCCAATGACTGTCAAAAAAGCTCAATATCCCCATATTGCATGCACTAAGCAGAGATTGCTGCCCAGATTGATTGTCAACAGAATCTTTAAACAGTGTAACAAAGTCCAAACAGTTCATTCATCCTGCAAACAGGTTTCAATTTGAGCATGCTCTGTGCCACGTGGGTTGAGTTGTGTTCTCTTGGATAGCTTTACTGGTCAATGTCCTCACTTCCTTTATTGTCACTAGCTAGGTAGCATTTATTGCCCATCCTTAATTGCCTAAAGGGCAGTTAAGAAGCAATCACATTGCTGTGGGTTTGGAGTCACATGTAGGCCATATCAGATAAGGATGACAGTTTCCTTCCCTAAATGACATCAGTGAACCAGATGGCTTTTTCCCTGACAATTGACAATGGATTCAAGGTCATCAATAGATTCTTAGCTCCAGATATTTATTAAATTCAAATTCCACCGACTGCCATGATGGGACTTGAACCCAGGCTCCCAGAACATTATCTGGGTTTCCAGATTTACAGTCCAGTGATAATACCACGAGACCATCACCTCCTTTCATCGTTGCTGTTAATGCCTGGTTTCATCTATATCCAACACATTCCCCTTTCATTAGTTCCTGTTGTGAAACATGCCACTGTGATGTGGCCCATTTTCACTGGGCTATTCTGCAAGACCCACACCAGACTGGGCCAAGCGTCAGAACCTTGTCTTAAATCAATGGTCTATTCCACTATGACCCTGGTGGAAATGTAGGAAGCAAAGTTTCTTTGTTCTTTGATAGTCTGAGGTTTTCCGACAAGTGTCATCAGCCATGTTTGAAGGACGGGATGGGGGTTTCCCCTTATCTCCCAGCAAACAACCCTGCATTGCCTGAGAATCATAGAATAATACAGGAACCTGTGAGTTCCCTAAGGTACAAGAATCATGGCTGGATACCTCCAGCTTTGTTCCCTGCTTGTTATGCAGTATGGATAGAGTGAGTGCCCTTTTCTGTTGAAAACCTCAATAAGTTGGTAACAATATACACCCAAAACATTGCGGCTTCAGTAGATGGCAGCCTGAGCCGAGGGCAAACCTGCAGAGGTGGCCCCAACACTGCCCACATTCCTTGCCTCTCCTCAAGACAGGGACGGGGGAGATTATGAGTAGAGATACTAGGAACTGCTGATGCTGAAGAATTTGAGATAACAAGCTGTAGAGCTGGATGAACACAGCAGGCCAAGCAGCATCAGAGGAGCAGGAAGGCTGACGTTTTGGGTCTAGACCCTTCTTCATGAGCAGTTGCAATTTAGGGAAAACGTCACCACATTGGGGAGGTGATGGTTTAGTGGTATTATCACTAGGCTGTAGATCCAGAGGCCTAGGTAATGTTCTGTGATAGCTTTAAGACAGATGTCAGAGGCAGGTTCTTTACTCAGAGAGTGGTAAGGGCGTGGAACACCCTGCCTGCCAATGTAGTTAACTCAGCCACATTAGGGGCATTTAAACAGTCCTTGGATAAGCATATGGATGATGATGGAATAGTGTAGGTGGAGGGGCTTAGATTAGTTCACAGGTCGGCGCAACATCGAGGGCCGAAGGGCCTGTACTGCGCTGTATTGTTCTATGTTCTATGTTCTGGAGATCCAGGTTCAAATCCTGCCATGGCAGATGGTGGAATTTGAATTAAATAAAAATCTGGAATTAAGAGTCAAACGATGACTGTGAATCTATTGTTGATTGTTGGGCTGGTCTTCACATGACTCCTAACTTCCCTCTGAGCAATTAGGGATGAGCAATAAATGCTGGCTCAACTAGTGAGGGCCCTCCTCCCATGAATGAATAAAAAGAAAGCTACATCTGGAATGTAAGTATGTGCTCAGCATGAGGAGATATCCTCAGCTGCTTCCTGAAGTGGCCAGCTGTCTAAAAACATCAGGGTAGCTGTAGCCCTGACATTAGCCAGGCTGAGATAGCCATCCAACTCCTCATGAGGGCAAGCCCTGCTCAGGCAGTTCTCAGCTTGGAGTGAGAATAGTCTGGAGCAGTGCTTGTCCTGTCAGGCAAGACCTGTAGATGTGAGGTCTTCACAAGCTCCTACTCCTCACCCTCTGGATATTGCTGGGCTCACTGAAGTAGATGCAATTGCTCTCTTTGTCTGCATGCTCTTCTGAAATGAGGCAAAGCAGGGAGTCTCCAGCCAATGTGATGTCTGTGTGAAGTACATGAGCTGATGACTATCAGAAGGAGAAGATAGTTTTATTGACGGAACTTCACATCCATCACCCCTCCACTATGTCCTCACACAGTATGACCCAGAGGATTCTCAAGGAGGTCAATATCATGGTGCCAGAATCAGCTCTGAATAATATAACCTATCAAAGGTAAGTTTTACTACTGAAGTGTTTAGAATCATAGAGTCATCAAAACCAGGGGATTCAACACATTGGGTGCACATTGACACTCAAAACAGCATCCACCCAGACCTAGACCCTCACCCTGGCTGTGGTCAAGTAAATGCAAAGCAAATGAGTGCTGGGGGGGAAGGCATTGGAAAAAGAAGAAAAGAGAAAGTCTGTGAAAGGGAATTAGGTGTGAATTGGTGCTGCAGGGTCAAGAGGATGGCAATGAGAGAAGCACAGTAAAAGGCCATGTGTTCCAGAGGAGATGTGGGTGGCACAGGTGAGGACACTGGGAAACATTAGTAAAAGTGAGACAGAGTAACATCAGAGTAGAACGTTTTGCAAACAGCATTATAGACCAGAAGACAATTTGAATGTAAAACACATCAATAAGCACAGGAAGGAAATTATGATTATATATTTGACAATTACATTACATTAAAGGTGAGTGTCTCCGTACAGGAGTTTACGCTGATCCAAGTTGCACCCAACGCCGCGGCCATGCAGTGCTCTTGGTTGGATATGGAAGGGAGCGTAGAATGAACTATTGGCTGGTTAAGAACAGGTATGTACGATGTAGAAACAACAAACTGCTAATCAGAGCTGGGGCAGTGACAAGAGCACTGGATTTATCCCTGGTGTTTCCGGGCTAGGGAGGGAAACATTCGCGAAAATTCCCACTGCTGTCCCAAGGCACTGAAGTAGGTGCATAAAAATTCACAAGAGCGACGCTAGAACCGAAAGAATATATCTATCAGAAAATGTCAAACAGAGAGGAGCTTTGTTCTTCAGGAATAAAAAAAAGCAAAGCGGTAACTTGATAGAGGAGTTTAAGATAATGAAACGTTTGATAAAATAGGTGGAGCGAAAATATTTCCATTTGTGGGGCCTTTGAAATAGGAGCCATTAAAATAGTGGCAAAGCAGAATACTGTGGGGGCTGGGAATGTGAAATAAAAACAGAAAACAGAAAGCAGAAAACATTGGCAAAACTTCAGCGGGATCGAAAAGAAAAGAGAAAAGGAGTTAATGTTTCAGATCTGACAACTTTCACCAGAACTGGAGGAAGTTAAATATGCAACAGTTTTGAACAAGGGGTGAGTGGGACAGAACAAAAGAAAAAGAGTATGAAAGAGAGGGGAAAACCAAACGGAGGCTTGGGGACCGCTTTGCAGAACACCTACGCTCAGTTCACAATAAAAAAATTGCACCTCCCAGTAACGAACCATTTCAACTCCCCCTCCCATTCCTTAGACGACATGTCCATCCTGGGCCTCCTGCAGTGCCACAATGATGTCACCCGAAGGTTGCAGAAACAGCAACTCATATTCCGCTTGGGAACTCTGCAACCCAATGGTATCAATGTGGATTTCACAAGGTTCAAAATCTCCCCTCCCTCTCCTGCATCCCAAAACCAGCCCAGCTCGTCCCCGCCTCCCTAACCTGTTCTTCCTCTCACATATCCCCTCCTCCCACTTCAAGCCTCACCCCCATTTCCTACCTTCTAACCTCATCCCACCCCCTTGACCTGTCCGTCCTCCCCAGACTGAACTATCCCCTCCCTACCACCCTACGTACACTCACCTCTACTGGCTCAATCCCCACCTCTTTAACTTGTCTGTCTCATCTCTACCTATCTTCTCCTCTATTCATCTTTGATCCGCCTCCCCCTCTCTCCCTATTTATTTCAAAACCCTCTCTCCCTCCCCCATTTCTGATGAAGGGTCTAGGCCCAAAACGTCAGTTTTTGTGCTCCTGAGATGTTGCTTGGCCTGTTGTGCTCATCCAGCTCCACACTTTGTTATCAATGACAGAAAATACTATTTTCTGAAGCTAATGCAACAGGAAAAGCAAGAGGAACTAAAGATGTGTCTAGAATAAATGTATGGCTATCTAAAGGAAATAAATATGAAACAAGGAAATAAAATGGGAGTAGAATTTATAGTTTGAAATTGTTGAACTCAACGTTCAGTACAGAAAGCTTACATTGCCTGATCAAAAGCTGAAGTGCAGTTCCTCAAACTTATGTTGAACTTTTCTGGAACCTCGCACAGGCCAGAGGCAGAGATGTCAGTGTCAGAGAAAGTTGAAGTAAAATGGGTGAACAGGGGGCACTTGCAGTGGGCAGACTGAGCTACTCAGAAAGCAATCACCTGATCTGCATTTGATCCCCCCATTGTACAGGTAACCACATTTGGAATGGAGATCAATTAGATTAAAAATACATGTTAATCACTTTCACTTTGAGGAGATATGATGTGGACCTCGGATAAGGAGGAGAGAGCATAAGGGTTGGTGTGATATCTCTTGTATTTACAAGGAACGGTGTCATACAAAGTGATGGAGAGTTCAGAGTGACTGAAAAATAGACCAGGGAATCACAGAGGGAATAGTCCCTTGGAAATGCTAAAGGGAAGGAGAATATGAATTTTGTGATGGCATTTCACTGAAAGTGATGAAAACTGTTGTCCACATTTTCTTTCCATTTGTTTCATTGTTTGAATATTTTTCTTTCAGCCAAGTACACTCCTGCTTTCTTTTCTTGCTCCACTTCGATTCCCTTTGTCCATTTCTGTCATTCAGTCCCTCCTGACTTCCACCTGTACCACTTTGACCTCATCCCTCCCACTCCTTGCTCAAAACCTATCACATTTCGAACTTTTCCCAGTTCTCAGTGATGGACAAGAGCCAGAAGTGTTTATTGTTTCTCTGTCTCTCGACAAATGCAACTATCCAGCTAAGAGTTTTGAGCAATTGCTACTTCTGAGTATAAGATAATCATTAATGAATCCAATCAGAACCTCAGGAGAAATCTCCTTACCCAGAGGGGTGTGTTAATGGGGAAACTGTTACCATGAAAAGTGGTTGAGCTGAATGACACAGATACATTGAAGAGGAAGTTGGATAAACACAGCAGGGTGAAGGAACGGAAGGAGGTGTTGACAGGGTTAGACCAAGGGGACAGGGAGGACATGTATGTGAAGAAGAAACACAGGCACAGAGTGAATTTCCTGTCTCTGTGCTGCAGACTGTGGATATGTTTAATCAACATGAAACATTGTGTTTATCTGGATGTGAAGGCTTAATGGTAGAGCTGCCTGGGATAATATCATGGTTGGAGGAGGTAGATTAAAAAAACATACAGAAGGTGCTGGAAAAGCTCAGTGGGTTTGGCAACATTTGTGAAGAAAACATGAGTTAACGATTCAGGCCCAGTTCCAAGGAAGGGTCACTGGACCCGAAACATTAACTATGATTTTTTCTTCACAAATCCTGCCAAACCGGCTAAGCTTTCCAGCACCTTCTGTTTTTTTTTCATGATTTAAAGCATCTGCAGTTCTTTCAGTTTTAATTGGAGAAGGTGGTGGCTGGATCGGATGGTGGAATGTTTCAAGTAGGTGGTCTTGTGGTTCAGTAGGAAGGCTCCCTCCTGCCATATCTGAACAAAAACCTCCAAGTTCAAGCTTCACCCCAGGACTGGCTAGTCAAGAACATTCATCAGATACTTTATTGCCAACAGTTCATAATAAATCTGCAAATCCTTTGCACACTTTCATCCTATTCCGCAAAGGGGAAAAAATCTGAGTGGAGATAGGAAATGTACAAAATATGGTTCATTCAGGTGGATATTATCAGTGCTTAATGGGTGGTACAATAATTTGGTGACATTTCAATGCGGTGATAGTATTTGGAGGAATGTTTTTAGGGTGGAGTAACCCTACAGTGCAGGACATATGTGTACGTGAATGGACAGAGATTGGGGAACCTAGAGCCACTATCGACTCACCCACCACTCAGACAGCCTCCTGTGGCAGGCAACCTCAGGATGTTGTTAGTAAAAACTTTCGGAAATTCTTCACCCCTATCAGAACTGCAGGCCACAGCCACTAATCTCCCTCATAAAATCCCTACAGTGTGGACACAGGCCATTTGACCCATCAGGTCCACACCAACCACCCCCCAACAAGAGCATCCCAATCAGACCCACCCCACTATCTTATAGCCCTGCATTTCCCATAGCTAGCCCACTGTCTGCACATATTCCTGGACACAATGGGCAACTTAGCATGGCCAAACCATCTAACATGCACATGTTTGGGCTGCAGGCAAGCAGAAACCTGAGAACTCAGAGGAAACCCACAGATGCACAGGGAATGTACAAACTCCACAAAGGCAATTACCCAAGACTGGGATTGAACCCAGATCCCTGGTGCTGTGAAGCAGCAGTGCTCACCACTGTGCCACTTATTCCCTAGCTACCTGCTCCGGTTTGAGATGTCTCCCCTCACAGGATCTCCCCTCATGCCATTTGGAAGCTTGTAGTGAATCCACACTCCCTGTTGGTACTGAAAACCTATGTAAGATATCACAATGATGTAACTCCTGGCTTCTGGTTTGCAGCTTGCACTACTGTAGTCTTGTGCCACTCAACTCTCTGACTCAAATCAGGTAAAACATACTTGAACTAAATCTAATGTCTCAAAAGATCTCAATCCACTCCCAGGATAACTCAATTCTTCACAACTATCTTTTGAAACAACTTTGAAATGTTAATGCCAATTTCCTTTTCTTGTTTGTCAGTTGGGGGACAGAATGGGGTGGAGAAGGTTACATCAAAATCGCTAAGGATAAGGGAAATCTGTGTGGAATTGCCAACTATGCAGTCTATCCAACAGTGAAAAGGAGAATGTGTAAAATCGCAGTTTCTTCTGACTCAGCCAGAAAGAAAGAGGGAACCATTTCTGCTGATGTTGACTCATTCAATGCCATTACTTTCGCTGCCTGCTGCAATTTGAAAAGTGGGATAATATCAGCTTCTGCACATTTCTATAGCTTCACATAAAAGGTTAATATCATTCTGTGTTTGATGCATGTAACCACAGTAATATCTGAGTGACTACATTCTCCAGCTTGTGGAGAGACAATATCCTGCATGTACAGCTGCTGCTGAGCGATATATTAAATACTGCCAGCAATCACTTTGAGAGTCTGTTTATTCCAAAGAATTGAAATTTAACATCCTAAAATCATGTGGACAAATGCTCAGAACTTCTTTCTAACACCAGTGCAATGAGTGTATAAGTGCAATAGGGTTGTGGAGGTAAATAAGGTTTACCTGGGAGCCCTCCTGGAAACAGAGTTTAATGTGATCAGACTGTAGACTGACACTGTCCCTAAGGGCTAATATGTAATTTCATTCAGTGATTGGCAGGAAACAACATGGCACAGAACCGCAGGAAAACTGAGCAGTTTACATACGACAAAATACCATCATTTCTGAGTTAATGGCATGCAGAAATAAGGCTCAGATGTTCAGACAGTCAAAGAGTTTTTGGATTGGACTCATGTAGCAGGATTCAGTCCAGCTGACTCCCTGCACGAGAAATTGAAATTCCCCTGTATCTGAAATCCACTGAGAGTGTTCATTAAAACCAAAGAATTCAAAAATATCTTACTCACATAATCTTTATGGATACACAGGAAAAATGAAAGTTTTAAAAATCTAGTCAAACTCCTTGCTAAACTTTTGACCAAAATGATAAGACCATGAGATAAAGGAGCAGAATTAGACTGTTCAGCCCATTAGGTGTACTCCACCCATTGATAATGGCTGATATTTTTCTGAACCCATTCTCCTGCCTTCTCCCTGTAACCCTTGATCCCCTTACTCATCAAGGCATATCTATCTCTGTCTTAAAGGCACTCAATAACTTGGCCTCCACAGCTCTCTGTGGCAGTGAGTTCCACAAATTCACACCCTCTACCTGAAGAAATTCCTCCTCATCCTAGCCTGAAGTGTCATCCCTTTGGTCTAAGGCTGTGTCCTCAGGTCCTTGTCTCTCCAACTAGTAGGAATATCTTCTCCACATCCACTCTATCTCGGCTTCTCAGCATCCTATAGTTTTTCATGAATTTCCCTCACATTCTTCCAACCTCCATCAAGCACAGACCCAGAGTCCTCAACCACTTTTTATATGATAACCCTTCACTCCCAGGATCATTCTTGTAAACCTCCTCTAATACCAGCACATCTTCCCTCAGATACACTCATAATAGTTGGAATACAGTCCGAACAGAGGGGGAAACAGCCTCAGCAGTACATCTTTGCTCTTGTATTCTGGCCCTTTTGGAGTGAATGCTGATATTGCCTTTGCCTTCCTAACTACTACTGTACCTGTACATTCACTTGAAGATAACCTTGAACTAGGTCTCTTAAGCCCCTTGTGATTCACATTTCTGAAGCCTTACCCCATCAAAAATAAATCTATTCTTCCTGCCAAAGTGCAAAACCTCATATTTTCCTACAGAGTATTCTACCCCCGACTTCTTGGCTAACTTTCCTATCCCAGCCAAATCCTTCTTGCAGTCTTCCTGCTGACTTAACACTACCTGCCACTCCACCTAGGTTTGTGTCATTGGTGACACCCCAACTCCATCTCCCACAATTCCCTGAGAATCCAACAAAGTCATTCACTTCCCCCCTCTAGTCCATGTCAGCCTGGTTGCAGCTGGCACCCTTATTATCTCAGGTCCTCCTGCAACATATACCACCTGTCCAGGAGCACAGGGGTCAACAGTCACCACATATCAAGGTGCACCCCACCACCCCCACACCCTCACCCAACCTTACAAAGACATTAGCACTTCCCATCCTAGATGTGACCCTGATATCTCACCACCAGCTGCCCCTCCTTCAAAATACCCAGATCCAAACCCCAAGCCTACCCACAGAACACAGCTGGTCCCTCTCTGCCTAACTCAATTGGCACATTACCATCTTACTTATGCACCTGGCACTCTATCTCCCTCACCAACATGGCACTCTACACCCTGACTCACTCAACTGGCACCCCGTACCTACACTTAGCTTGAGCACTTACTGTTTCTCAGTTACGCACAACGTGCATTTGGGATCTTTAATTCCTGGGGCACTGTGTGCTGTTTTGGTCTCCGTATATAAGGAAGGATGTTAGTGAATTGAAGGATATTTACTAAAGTAATGTTTGCGATGGGCAGGCCACCTCATAAGATAAAGTTGAACACGTTTGCCTCTATCACCCAAGGCACAGAGATTAAGAGCAGGGAGGTTTAGATTAAAGATAGAGCATTAGCATGGCTCTACTATATATGTAAGTCTGAATACGGTGTAGGTAACCTTCTAGTCTGGATGCTTTCTCCAAAACGTGAAGCCAATTACTTTCCCTCAAAGATTTTGCCTGCAGTCTAAGCGACATATTCAAATTTAGAACACAAAACTTGAATACTGATATTCAGCAGTCAGTGATTCTGCATTCAGTTAATCGCAAAGAGGTTTGTTGTAGAAACCCCTACATAGATGATAATTGTGATCTGGAATACATTGCCTGAAACTGTGGATATAGCAATTTTCTAAAGGGAATGTATAGTCTCATGAAACTATGGAGACAGATCAGGATATGGGAGTAATTGAGCAATGGGGCAGCATGGTGGCTCAGTGGTTAGCAACGCTGCCTCACAGTGCCAGTGGGTTTGATTCCACCCTTGGGCAACTGTCTTTGTGGAGTTTTCACATTCTCCTCGTGTCTGTTTGGGTTTCCTCCCACAGTCCAAAGATGTGATGTTAGGCAAATAGCCCATGCTACATTGCCCATAGTGTCCAGGTTAGCTGTATGGTTTAGCTATCGGAAATGCAGGGTTACAGAAAAATGAAAGGGGTGAGCCTGGGTGGATGCTGTCTGGAGGATTGGTGTGGATTCAATGGGCAGAATGGCTTGCTTCCACACTGGAGGGATTCTATGATTCTAACTCTAACTAACTGCGCAATCAGGGTTACAGTGCCTACTGACCAAAAGAAAAGGTTATGACTGGACATTTGCTATGAGCTGGATAATTCCATGGTCACATCCAACACCTAAACTGCCGACCTAACTCACTGAGATCTACAAATGTGAACATAGATTTATGAATAGGTGGGTCCCAACTTGAAATGTCAACTTTCCTGCTTCTCTGATGCTGCCTGCCCTGCTGTGTTCCTCCATCTCCACACTGTTTATCTCTACAAGTAGGTGACCTGGTCAATGAAGGAGAAGGCATTCTGATTAATGGCCTCATATATTTTGGGCAATCTGTGCATCACATGTTGTGGCAGTAAATATGCAATGATCCAATTATGAATGATTGTTACTGTTATGGCAAGCATGGGCCATCAACTTTAACTTCAATCATCTGATCTGAATATCTGAAACCTTCATGGAATTCAGTGTGTTTTTAATATATATAAAGGACAAATGCTGACCTAAGATGTCGGCTGTGAAGCCCAGGAAACCCAGGTGTAGTACACTATACTGGCTGCACAGAAAGTGTCATTTCATCCAAAGACCAATGAAACCCAACAACCAAGTTAGCATCAATAAATTCACATCTATATTGAGAGATGAATTGTTGTCTGTGGAGTATTCAGCTTGGAAGCACAATGGGATAAATTCTGACCCTGTGCAACAAACTATATTTCATTAATTTGTTTGGCAGAACAGAGAGAAAGAGAAAATTAGATTCAATTTTGGAGAGGTTTGCTCTATCTCTCTTTCTTCTTTCTTCATATCATCTTGCAAAAGAATGGGCTTGTGAACAGATTCTTGAGAAGACAGCCATTCCCTGAGTGCTCCAAGATTCCACAAATTTCACACCTACTGTGGTGATAAGGCAATAACTGAACAATTGCCTCCTCAGTTCTCACTCTGACACATCCAGGACTCCAAGGTCTTTCAAATTGATCTTCTTTCATCTTCATGTTCAAGCTAGACATCTTCCTCATTTTTGTTTTTCAAACTTATTACCTGTTTGATGTTGCGATTTATCACTTTTGTTCTTGGGAGTGAGAGAGACAGGGTAGTTGTCATGGGGGACTTCAACTTTCCAAATATTGACTGGGAGCACGACAGTTCGAGTACGATAGATGGGTCAGTTTTTGTCCAGTGTGTGCAGGAGGGCTTCCTGACACAGTATGTAGATAGGCCAACAAGGGCCGAAGCAACATTAGATTTGGTGCTGGGTACCTGGTGTTAGATTTGGAAGTAGGTGAGCACTTTGGTGATAGCGATCACAATTCCGTTATGTTTACTTCAGTGATGGAAAGGGATAGGTGTATACCACTGGGCAAGAGTTATAGCTGGGGGAAAGGCAATTATGATCAGATTAGGCAAGATTTAGGGAGCATAGGATGGAGAAAGAAACTGCAGGGGATGGGCACATTAGAAATGTGGAGCTTATTCAAGTTAAAGCTCCTGTGTGTCCTAGATAAGTATGTACCTGTCAGGCAGGGAGGAAGCTGTAGAGTGCGGGAGCCGTGGTTTACGAAGGAGGTGGAATCTCTGGTCAAGAGGAAGAAGAAGGCTTATGTTAGGATGAGAAGTGAAGGCTCAGTTAGGGCACTTGAGGGCTATGAGGTAGCCAGGAAAGACCTAAAGAGAGAGATCAGAAGAGCCAGGAGGAGACATGAGAAGTTGTGGCGGATAGGATGAGGGTAAAACCTAAGGCTTTCTATAGGTATTTAAGGAATAAAAGAATGGCGAAAGTAAGATTAGGCCCACTCAAGGATAGTAGTGGTACGTTGTGTGTGGAGTCAGATGAGATAGGGGAAGCGCTAAATGAATATTTTTCAACAGTATTCACTCTAGAAAACAACAATGTTTTCGAGGAGAATACTGAGATACAGGCTACTAGACTAGGTGGGATTGAGGTTCACAAGGAAGAGGTGTTAGAAATCCTTCAGAGGGTGAAGATAGATAAGTCCCCTGGGCCGGATGGGATTTATCCTCGGGCCCTCTGGGAAGCCAGGGAGGAGATTGCCGAGCCTTTGGCATTGATCTTTAACTCGTCATTGTCTACAGGAATAGTGCCAGATGACTGGAGGATAGCAAATGTGGTTCCCCTGTTGAAGAAGGGGAGTAGAGACAACCCTGGTAATTATAGACCAGTGAGCCTTACCTCAGTTGTTGGTAAAGTGTTGGAAAAGGTTATAAGGGATAGGATTTATAATCATCTAGAAATGAATAAATTGATTAGGGATAGTCAGCACGGTTTTGTGAAGGGAAGGTCATGCCTCACAAACCTTATTGAGTTCTTTGAGAAGGTGAACAAACAGGTAGATGAGAGTAAACCGGTTGATGTGGTGTATATGGATTTCTGCAAGGCGCTCGATAAGGTTCCCCACAATAGGCTATTGTACAAAATGCGGAGGAATGGAATTGTGTGAGATGTAGCAGTTTGGATCAGAAATTGGCTTGCTGAAAGAAGACAGAGGGTGGTAGTTAATGGGAAATGTTCATCCTGGAGACCAGTTACTAGGCTGAGAGGTGGCAAATGGTGTTTAATGCAGACAAGTGTGAGGTGATGCACTTTGGTAGGAGTAACCAGAAGGCAAAGTACTGGGCTAATGGTAAGATTCTTGGTAGTGTAGATGAGCAGAGAGATCTCGGTGTCCATGTACACAGATCCTTGAAAGTTGCCACCCAGGTTGACAGGGCTGTTAAGAAGGCATACCGTGTTTTAGCTTTTATTAATAGAGGGATCGAGTTCCGGAACCAAGAGGTTATGGTGAAGCTGTACAAAACTCTGGTGCGGCCGTACTTGGAGTATTGTGTACAGTTCTGGTCACCGCATTATAAGAAGGATGTGGAAGCTTTGGAAAGGGTGCAGAGGAGATTTACTAGGATGTTGCCTGGTATGGAGGGAAGGTCTTATGAGGAAAGGCTGAGGGACTTGAGGCTGTTTTCATTAGAGAGAAGAAGGTTGAGCGGTGACTTAATTGAAACATATAAAATAATCAGAGGGTTAGATAGGGTGGGAGAGCCTTTTTCCTAGGATGGAGACGGCGAGCACGAGGGGGCATAGCTCTAAATTGAGGGGTGAAAGATATCAGACAGATGTCAGAGGTAGTTTCTTTACTCAGAGAGTAGTAAGGGAATGGAACGCTTTGCCTGCAACGGTAGTAGATTTGCCGACTTTAGGTACATTTAAGTCGTCATTGGATAAGCATATGGACGTACATGGAATAGTGTAGGTTAGATGGGCTTGAGATCGGTATGACAGGTCGGCACAACATCGAGGGCCGAAGGGCCTGTACTGTGCTGTAATGTTCTATGTTCTATGTTCTATAACAAAGTTTCTCTTTCTTTCTCTCAAGGGTCTAGGCCCAAAACGTCAGCTTTTGTGCTCCTGAGATGCTGCTTGGCCTGCTGTGTTCATCCAGCTTCACACTTTATTATCTTGGAATTAGCTCCTTCATTTTGGTGCAGATCAATAAGTGTTATTTGAGGTGTGAGAGCTGCATTTTAAAAAGAAATAGAACTATTTGTTGTGAGCCAATTGGATTTTCAAAAAAAGAGGAGATGAATCACCCTTCCTCAGCTGTTGCAACAGTGTGCAGTTTTGCAGACAACTATAACACTTTCAGAATATTCAAAAGATGATAAGACCATTCTGGTTCAGTCAGAATATCTCAAGGAGATTTTTGTTAACGGAAAGCATCACTCGATGGTCCATGTGACGTGATGCCCTCCAGCAGTTGTAACAGATACGCATAAGAAGTGATCAAACTAGAAGCTTGGCTGGGAAGATGGGATATTAGCCAGGAAATTGCCAAGGTGTAAAAAAGCTGGTCAGAAATGAAGGCATGCAAAATCTTCATGCTCAGCAACTTTGCCTCAAAAGGTACGCACACACCCACGGGCCATGTTCACTACTGACTTCTTCAGGCCAGGGCTTGATTTCCTGTTTGTAATGGATTATGTTTATAAGGTTTTCTTATTACCCATCATGAGGTGACACATTGTGTATGACCAGCGCTAACACATTGGCATTGATTTTCAGTCCATCTAGGGCACTATAGGAGGGTGATCTGACACCATCTCCAACAGTTACCAACTGCCATCCCCAATAAACACTTACAGCCATTCCCAATAACCACTGGCAGCCAATCCCCTATAACCATTGGTAGCCATCCCCATTGACCATCAATAGCCATCCTCAATAATCATGCCTGTCACGGATGCTGTCCGATCTGCTAAGTTTTTTTCAGCAAACTCTGTTATTATTTCTGAAGATCTGGACAACATCTAGACTTGGGCTGAAATGTGACAAGTACACTTATGCCACACAAATGTCAGGTAATGATCTTCTTCAGTAAGAGATGGTCTCGCCAAATGCTTTGACATTCATTGGTGTTACTATCACTGAATCCCCCACTATCAACATTCTAGGGATTATCATTGACCAGAAACTGATCAACACTCACCACATAAACGCAATGGTGACAAGATCAGCTCAGACCCTAGGAATCCTCTGGCAAGTAACTCACCTCCTGACTCCCTAAATGCTGCGCGCCCTCTACAAGGGCACAAACCAGGAGTGCGCTGGAACATTCCTCATTTGCCTGGATGAGTGCATCTCCAACTGCAATACTAAAGAAGCTTGATAACATCTAAAATAAAGCAGCTTGTTTGACTTGCACCAAATTCCTCAAATTTCCACTCCCTCCACACAGTAGTGTGTACAAGATGCATTGCAACAAATGACTGGAACTCCTTCCACAGCACTTTCTAACAAAAATGAGCAGGCGAAGGGTAGCATATGATTGAGAAATCCAATACCCCCTTTAATATGCACACCATCCTGACTTCAAAATGCAACACTATCTCTTCACTGTCTCTACATCAAATATTTCAGAGCCCATTCCTAATAACCCTATGGATCCCCCTGGTCCCCATAGACTGGAACAAATCAAGCAACACACCATCAGCTTCTTCAGGGCAATTCAAGATGGGCAATACGTTCTAGCCTAACCTGTGATGCCCACATTCCATGAAACAAACATAAAAATCAGATTATGAGAAATCTATGCCAAAACATATCTGTCAAAGTTACTGGTTAAAAACAATTTATCAACCTCAAATTTAAAATCACATTTAACACAATATCAACTGCTGTTCCAGGAATGATAGACATCAAAATTCCCACTTTTCTTTGTGTGGCAGTGTTTCCTAACTTCCCTCTGAAAGGTCTAAAGTATGATACGACATATTAGGCTACTTGATAAGATATGAGCCCATGGTGTTGGAGGTAGTATAACAATTTCACTGGACAATTGGCTGACCAAAAGGTGACCAAAAGTTGGGATAAGGGGGTATGTTCAGCATGGCAATGTGTAACAAGTGAAGTGCCACAGACATCAGTGTTGGGCCCAAATTTCTCTGCAATATGTATTAGTGACTTAAATGAGGAAAGTGAATGCACTATCACCACGTTTGCGAATGGCAAAATAAAATGATGAGAAGACAAAAGGCGAGGATGTCACGAAGCGTTTGCAGGTAGATAGAGACAGATTCAGTAAATGAGCGAAAACTGTAATGTGGGAAAACGCGAGGTTATGCATTTTGGCAGGAAGAATAGATGAACTGTATATTATTTAAATGAAGAAAGACTGCAGAAAGCACCAGAACATAAGGATTTGGGGATTCTCATATGTTAATCCACATTCACTTCCTAACAGGGAAGGTAAATAGAATTTAAGTCTTGATTTCAGAGGGAATGGCATATAAAAATAAGGAGGGATTCCTAAAACTGTGCAAGGCACGAGTTAGATCACTCCTGGAATACTGTGAACAGTATAGAACAAGAAAGATATCCTGGCATTGGAGGCAGTTCAGGGAATGTTCACTGGGTTGATCCTGGGTATGGACGGACTGTCTTATCAGGAGAGGTTAAATAGGTCAGGCTATCAGACTGCTCACAGGTTGGAACAATTCATCACCCAGCGGGTATCTGCCAAAAGATTAGCGCACACTTCTGCCTGCATCAACCTTCAAAGTCCACTGTGCACCTGGATAACTGTTAGCAATCCGGCATTGCTCCCTTTCCCACCAGCACTGTAATGATGCACCAGCTCACGGCATGTATCCAGTAATGCCGACACTCCCTTATACTGTATAAGCAACACCGCTATCAGTATCGATGCTGTTTAACCAGCAGACAACTCAGTTTACTTGCCTGGAGTTACGTCCCATCTGAACTGCCTCTAAATCCCTGATAATAAAATGTGAGGCTGGATGAACACAGCAGGCCAAGCAACATCTCAGGAGCACAAAAGCTGACGTTTCAGGCCTAGACCCTTCATCAGAGAGGGGGATGGGGTGAGGGTTCTGGAATAAATAGGGAGAGAGAGGGAGGCAGACCGAAGATGGAGAGAAAAGAAGATAAGTGGAGAGGAGTTTATAGGTGGGGAGGTAGGGAGGGGATAGGTCAGTCCAGGGAAGACGGACAGGTCAAGGAGGTGGGATGAGGTTAGTATGTAGGTAACCTTACCCCACCTCCTTGACCTGTCCGTCTTCGCTGGACTGACCTATCCCCTCCCTACCTCCCCACCTATACTCTCCTCTCCACCTATCTTCTTTTCTCTCCATCTTCGGTCTGCCTCCCCCTCTCTCCCTATTTATTCCAGAACCCTCACCCCATCCCCGTCTCTGATGAAGGGTCTAGGCCCGAAACATCAGCTTTTGTGCTCCTGAGATGCTGCTTGGCCTGCTGTGTTCATCCAGCCTCACATTTTATTATCTTGGATTCTCCAGCATCTGCAGTTCCCATTATCTCTGCCTATAAATCCCTGCTACTATGTCACCAGTGCTCACTGTAGATTCACAGCTCCTCATCATCTGATAGGACAACATCAGATACAGCAAGCAATCAGGTAAGTACAAACATGAGCTTTGTTTCCACACAGCTGAAGGCTGTCACCAACCGAGCACAAACAAAACCATTGGAGGCTGTAATGCACCCTCACAATGCAAATGAAATGCTGCTATGATAACAAATGGCTATTTTACATTCCAGGCTGGTCTGCTGCACTCAGTCTCATCTACCGGAACAGGGTGCCAATCAGGTCCTGTCTGATTTGTAATGCCTGTTACAGTTGAGCTCTGTCATTGAAAACAATATTTTCCCCCACCTCAATGTCACCATCTTTCTCCTCAGAAATCTGCCCCATTCCCCCATCTCCTCAGTATCTAGGACGGGGTCTTATTACCTGCTACAATTACACAAAACACAGCTCACCAGGATTATACAGCACACTGTGTGTGGACGAGACTGAAGCACACCCCACCCAACATCCCCCAACCCTAGCACCCCAGGTGTATTCTCATTTACTGCAAACATTGCTCCAGATAGTGAGAGAAAACATGAACCACATCTCCATCATTTACTTCGCCTCATCGTAACATTTACAAGGCGTGTGAAGAAGTGATAGTGTGTTTGATTGACAGTCCACCGATCCCATTTACTGACGTTGCTGCTGGCTCCATAGGAATTACTGATGCCCACTGCCTGGCTGTCATGGGCAGATCCCCAGCCTTGTGTTGACTGTAGACAAGCCTGTGGGCTGTGTGCGCGTGAGCCATCTCTGGGACTCACAGTACCAGGGCACTCTGTGAGACAGTGGTTACCCCATGACTGGTGTGAGGTGATGCACTTTGGTAGGAGTAACCAGAAGGCAAAGTACTGGGCTAATGGTAAGGTTCTTAGTAGTGGAGCTGAGCAGAGAGATCTCGGTGTCCATGTACACAGATCCTTGAAAGTTGCCACCCAAGTTGACAGGGCTGTTAAGAAGGCATACCGTGTTTTAGCTTTTATTAATAGAGGGATCGAGTTCTGGAACCAAGAGGTTATGGTGAAGCTGTACAAAACTCTGGTGTGGCCGTACTTGGAGTATTGTGTACAGTTCTGGTCACCGCATTATAAGAAGGATGTGGAAGCTTTGGAAAGGGTGCGAGGAGATTTACTAGGATGTTGCCTGGTATGGAGGGAAGGTCTTACGAGGAAAGGCTGAGGGACTTGAGGCTGTTTTCATTAGAGAGAAGAAGGTTGAGAGGTGACTTAATTGAAACATATACAATAATCAGAGGGTTAGATAGGGTGGGAGAGCCTTTTTCCTAGGATGGTGACGGCGAGCACGAGGGGGCATAGCTTTAAATTGAGGGGTGAAAGATATAGGACAGATGTCAGAGGTAGTTTCTTTACTCAGAGAGTAGTAAGGGAATGGAACGCTTTGCCTGCAACGGTAGTAGATTCGCCGACTTTAGGTACATTTAAGTCGTCATTGGATAAGCATATGGACGTACATGGTATGGTGTAGGTTAGATGGGCTTGAGATCGGTATGACAGGTCGGCACAACATCGAGGGCCGAAGGGCCTGTACTGTGCTGTAATGTTCTATGTTCTATAATCACGTTTCAGAGAAATATGAAAATAATAAGGTAGTAAAAAGAGTGATTTTAACCACCTAATGATTAACTGGGATAGTTTTAGTGTGCAGTGTTGGGACGACACAAAACTTTTAAATTACACACAGGAGGATCTATTGGCCAGAACATAGAAAGCCCAACAAGGTAGTTCCAGGCTTTATGTTTGCACATGAGCTCAGGCACAGGTTGGGATAACATTTGAAGAGGATACTAGAGAGTATGCTCATAACGTAATTAGATTTAGGATGGTTATTGAAAAGGAGAAGGATCGGCCAGTAATCGCCATTCAAATATGGGAAAAGGCTAATTTAACTGCGACAAGCTGTGATTTAGCCCAAAGTTGCAGCCAAAACTGTGTCAGAGCAGCAGGAGGCATTCTAAGAGGAAATAAAAGTTCAGAACAAACATGTTCTGAATGACATCGGGTTGGACCAGTTTCCTAGAGAACCCTGAATGTCAATGTATATAATAAAAAGGAAGGAAAAAGAAAAGGAAGTTAGGAAAGCTAAGTGACTGCATGAGACAGCATTGGTGAGTTGAAGAATGAAAAAAAAGCTCTTCTTTCAACGCGTAAAGAACTAGTGATAAGCTAAGGAAACAGTAGTGTCCATCAGGAATCATTGAGGTCATCTGCTTGTGGATGCAGAAGATATCTGAAATAAATCTAGTCCCATTTGCCAGCATTTGGCTCATATTCGTCTTGACCCTTCCTGTTTCTCTACCCATCCAGATACCTTTTAAAATGTTATAATAGTATCAGTCTCCACCACTTCCTCTGACAGCCTATTCCAGACAGACACTACCCTCTGTGTGAAAATGTTGCCCCTTAAGGCCCTTTTAAATCTTTCCTTCCTCACCTTCAACCTGTGCTCTCCAGTTTCAGACTCATCCACATCAGATCTGCTGCTCCTAACATTCCTGCTCATTTGGCGATTGCCAGGCTAATGACCCAAAGACAAGGAAGGAGTGATGATATATGCACAAGCAAAAATAGGATCATCGAATCCTGACAGTGTGGACGCAGGCCATTTGTCCCATCGAGAGTTGGAGACAGTCGGAGCGGAGTTTCCACGCTGCACAATTCTGACTCGATGACTCTGTGAGGGCACAGTCGTAAATGAATACTTTGTGATGATCATTACAATGGAATGGGATGACACCGATATGGGCACCAGGAATGTGCATTGTAAAATATTAGAAGAAATTACTATCGAGGGGCAGGAGCGGGGTCCATGCATGGCAAACAGTCTGAAAAAGGGGGTAAATTGACAGGTCCAGGTAAGATGCATCGCAGGCTATTGCAGGCGGCAAGGAAGGAGATACCAGACAGACCAACTACAATTTCTAAATTGTTCCTGGCCACGAGTGAGTGCCAGAGGGCTTTGAATGCAGCCCGAATATTAGAAAAGGAATGACTATGCACAGCAGAAAATTACAGCCCAGTCAGCCGAGGCATTTGTGGGAAAACTAAGACGCCCTCGGAGGATCCCGAGGGCTGGACATATCGGGGAAAGTACCACCCAAACCCATGCCAGCCGGAATTTTACTGGCTTCAGCTTCTGGAAATTGCTGGTGAGGCGAGGCGAGGCGAGCCGAGGAAAAACAGAACATTCACAGACACAGACAGAACCGATACGTTCTCCCAGTAATTGAAAAGGACTTACTGCTAAAACGTGCGAATGAATAGATCAATCCGGAGATGATTTATTGTTTCAGCTGAGAATCTCGGATTCAGGTCCTTTTGCGAGCAATATGAAATTGCACTGCACGTGAACAGAAATGACCGAATGCCAGCAAATGAAACCCAAAGGCACGCACTTGCTCCCAGTCAGAAGCGTGAATGAGCCAAACCGCCAAATGGATGCGGTACTGTGCTCGCACGCCAGAAAGTGCGGGTTCAAGACCGGTCTGGGGTGCGTTGAGCTCTGCCATGTACCGCAGCTTTTTATTTCAAAAGGGTGGCACTGTGGCTCAGTTGGCTGCCGCGCAATCTCGTTGCACTGTGAAATCCGGCTAAGATTGTACAGTGAGGCGACAGGGAGTGTGGATTTGAGCATTATTCCTGCGCTGGCTCCTGGTTCCTCGCACAGCTCTAAGGCGTCAGGCGTCCAGGTCAGATGGCTTGGCCATTCTAAATTGCCACCAGTGGCGACACATGGACGCGGAGTCTCTCTGAATCAGCCATGGGCACGTCGCGTTTCATTGATAGGCTACTGCGGTGGGTGGGATGCTCTTTGGAGGCTCGATGTAGCTCAATGTCCTGCCCACACACTTTCGGGATTATTTCCATCTCATGAATACAAACCATAAATTGGTGGCAGGCGAGGCGAAGCGAAACAAAATCTTCACAGATCCCGACAAACAAAGCATTTCTCTGGCAATTTCTGTTCTTGCTGTTTGGTCCTGACCCTTGTGGCCAGTCACCCTTTGTGAGATGGGCACCTTTTGGTTAGATGTCGACGTTTTTCTGCAGACTTGCTGCTATCATGTCTGTTCTAATTGAATTGTTTGCAGCCCGCCGACATAGCAGCTGTCTCATGCGCATGATTTTTGTTTTCGGGGTGTTGGCATGTCAGGGAAGGGATGCGTTAGTGGTTTTAGAGGTGTGTGTTGAGGAGGCTTGTGGCAGGAGAGAGATGAGGCTGCGGCTTGGGTTCGGCTCAGGGTGTTGGGGATGACGGTCTTTATGGCTGAATAGTATAGACCATAAGACCAGAAGACATAGGAGTGGAAGTAAAGCCATTCGACCCATCGAGTCCACTCCACCAATTAATCATGGCTGATGGGCATTTCAACTCCACTTCCCTGCACTGTCCGCGCAGCCCTTGATTCCTTGTGAGATCAAGAATTTATCGATCTCTGCCCTGAAGACATTTAACGTCCCGGTCTCCACTGCACTCCATGGCGATGAATCCCACAGGCCCACCACTCTCTGGCTGAAGAAATGTCTCCTCATTTCCGTTTTAAATTTAGCCCCTCTAATTCTAAGGCTGTGCCCACGGGTCCGAATCTCCCCACCTAACGGAAACAACTTCCCAGCATCCACACTTTCTAAGCCATGCATTATCTTGTAAGTTTCTATCAGATCTCCCCTCAACCTTCTAAACTCGATTGGCTACAATCCCAGGATCCCCAGCCATTCATCATACATTAAACCTACCATTCCTGGGATCATCTATATGAATCTCCGCTGGACACTTGCCAGCGCCAAAATGTCCTTCCTGAGGCGTGGGGCCCAAAATTGGACCCAGTTTTCAAAAAAGGGCCCAACTAGTGCTTTATCAAGTCTCAAAAGCACATCGCTGCTTTTATATTCCAACCCTCTTGAGATAAATGACAACATTACGTTTGCTTTCTTAATCACGGACTCTACCTGCAAGTTAACCTTTAGAGAATTTAGAGAATCCTGGACTAACACTCCCTGATCCCTATGTAGTTCGGCTTTATCAATTTTCTCACCATTTAAAAAATAGTCCATGCTATAAAGAGAACAGCTGCGGCCCCAACACTGAACCCTGGGGGAAACCACTTGTCACCGGTTGCCATTCCGTAAAAAAGCCTTTTATCCCAACTCTCTGCCTTCTGTCAGACAGCCAATCCTCAATCCAAGCCAGTAGCTCACCTTGAACACCACAGGCCCTCACCATACTCAGCAGCCTCTTGTGAGGCACCTTATCAAAGGCCATTTGAAAGTCTAGATAGATAACATCCACTGTGTTTCCCTGGTCTAACCTACTTGTTACCTCTTCAAAGAGTTCTAACAGGTTTGTCAGGCACGACCTCCCCTTACTAAATCCATGCTGACTTGTTCCAATCTGACCCTGCACTTCCAAGAATTTAGAAATCTCATCTTTAACGATGGATTCTAGAATTTTACCAACAACCGAGGTTGGGCAAATCGACCTATAATTTTCATCTTTTGTCTTGATCCTTTCTTAAACAAGGAGGTTACAACAGCAATTTTCCAATCATCTGGGACTTTCCCAGACTCCAGTGACATTTGAAAGATCACAACCAAAGCCTCCACTATTTCCTCAGACACCTCTCTCAGAACTCTAGGATGTAGCCCATCGGGGCCAGCAGATTTATCAATTTTTAGACCTTTTAGCTTTTCTAGCACTTTCTCTTTTGTAATGCCCACTATACTCAACTCTGCCCCCTGGCTCTCCCTAATTGTTGGGATACTACTCATGACTTCCACTGTGAAGACTGATGCAAAGTACTTATTAAGTTCTTCAGCGATTTCCTTATCTCCCATCACTAGCCTTCCAGCATCAGTTTGGAGCAGCCCAATGTCTACTTTTGCCTCTCATTTGTTTCTTATGCAGTGAAAGAAGCTTTTACTATCATTTCCAATATTACTGGCTAGCCTACCTTCATATTCGATCCTCTCCTTCCTTATTGCTCTCTTTGTTATCCTCTGTTTGTTTTTGTAGCCCTCCCAATTGTCTGATTTCCCAGTGACCTTGCCCGCTTTATAGGCTGTCTCTTTTTCTTTGATACATTTCCTGACTTCCTTTGTCAGCCATGGCTGTCTAAACCCCCTCCCCCGAATCCCGGACGGATAATGGTTCTTTTCTTTGGGATGAACCTCTGTACTGTGTCCTCAATTACACCCAGAAACTCCTGCCATTGTTGCTCTACTGTCTTACCTGCGAGGCTCTGCTTCCAGTTGATTTTCGTCAGTTCCTCTCTCATGCCCCAGTAATTACCTTCATTAAACTGTAACACCATGACATCCGATTTTGTCTTCTCTCTTTCAAACTGTAGGCTGAACTTTACCATATTATGATTGCTGCCTCCTCAGTGTTCCCTTACTTTAAGATCTTTAATGAAGTCTGGCTTGTGACATAGCACTAAGTCCAGAATAGACTGCTCTCTTGTGGGCTCCATCATAAGCTGTTCGAAACAGCCATCCTGTAAGCATTCCATGAATTCCCTTTCTTTGGATCCACTGGCAACGTTATTCACCCAGTCCACCTGCATATTGAAGTCCCCCATGATCACCGTGAGCTTGCCTTTCTGGCATGCCCAGTCTATTTCCCGGTGCATATTGCGCCCCTGGTCCTGGTCACTGTTCGGAGGTCTGTACATAACTCCCATTATGGTTTTTTTTTTACCTTTGTGGTTCCTCAATTCCACCCACACAGACTCCACATCATCTGACCCTATGTCATTCAGTGCCATAGATTTGATTTCATTCTTAACTAACAAGGCATCCCGCCACCCCTGCCCACCTCCCTGTCTTTTCCATTAGTTCTAAATCCTTGGATGTTCAACTGTCAGTCCTGAACCCCCTGCAACCACAGGTCTGTGATACCTACCACATCATAATCATTCAAGATGATTTCTGCTGTTAATTCATCAACGTTGTTACAGTATGGAGTGTATTAGAATGGCTGCGCGAGAAGAAGACGCTGGACCAAGCCGATTCTGTCGAATCTTGAGCAAAATGTATCCAGCAAGCAGGCTGACCAGAAGTCGAAGCTGTGAGCCTGGGTAGCTCAGTCGGTAGAGCATCAGACTTTTAATCTGAGGGTCCAGGGTTCAAGTCCCTGCTCAGGCGTGTAGTTCAGCATGCAGTTTTTCATTGCCAACCTTGCCAACAGAAATGGCCGAGTGCCAGCAGATGAAGCAGAAGGACGAGCATCTGCTTCCGATCTGACACAAGTACAGGCCAGAAGGAAGTCGAGCTCCAAACGAAGTCTCTGATGCCACTCTTGCTGTGCCTCTCCAACGATGTGCGCTTTTCGTTTGCCGTGATCGCTTCAAAGTGTTCAAAGATTTCTTAACTTGCTGCTTCAATGCATGTCGATGCTCGAGTCGATATTGTGCTTGTTCATTTTTTCAACTCAGACACAATAAACGACACGTTCATGCACATCTGTCTTGTTGTGCTGGAGATGGCGATGAGGCAGTTTGGGCGGGGGTGGTGATGGCTGAGACTTGTGCTGGGGACGTTTGTGTGGAGCAGAGAGTGAACGGTGGGAGTAGCGACGGTTTGTGCTGAGGTAAGATGATGTGGGTCCGAAATGTGTGCAGGGCGAGTGCCGGGAGTGAAGTTGTGTGTGTTGTGGGTTGGAGCTATCCACGGTGCGGGATGCAGTAGCATCGGAGTGATGTGGAGGGCCTTGAAATGGAGCTGGGTGCCAATGTAATGAGGTCTGTGCGCAATTTGAAGAATGTCTTTAACGAACAATGGAATTTCGAAGAGGAGCTCAGAAGTCCAGACGTATCAAAGAACTGTGTGAAACGGGCACATGGGCAAAGCTGCACGCAGCGGGCTTCCCTGACTGATCTGGAACAGAGCAATCGGTCACATTTTTCTTATCCTTCCTCACTACGTTATGTACGCCGTGTGTTGCTCTCACGGTTCCTGATGAGTTTTCATGGGTTTTGGGGCAAAGGCTGCAGAATGCCTTCGAATGTAGCTCGGCACGGGGTTGCAACATATTGAGGCAGGGACAGTGTTGGCACTGGATAAAAATGTGCGTTGAAAATTAAAATGCCGACCGCATCTTGAAAAATCGACTTCAGAAGGTCGGGTTTTGCACAACTGCAGCATCTTTAACAAACACATTGAAGGGCGCTTCCCCACTGTCCCCAGGGGCCTAATGGATAAGGCACTGCCATCCAACGGCAGGGATTTGGGTTCAAGCCCTGTCTGGGGTGCAATGAGCTCTGCCATGTGCCGCAGCTTTTTATTTCTAAAGGGTAGCACTGTGGCTCAGTTGGCTGCCGCGCAATCTCGTTGCACTGTGAAATCCGGCTAAGATTGTACAGTGAGGCGACAGGGAGTGTGGATTTGAGCATTATTCCTGCGCTGGCTCCTGGTTCCTCGCACAGCTCTAAGGCGTCAGGCGTCCAGGTCAGATGGCTTGACCATTCTAAATTGCCACCAGTGGCGACACATGGACGCGGAGTCTCTCTGAATCAGCCATGGGCACGTCGCGTTTCATTGATAGGCTACTGCGGTGGGTGGGATGCTCTTTGGAGGCTCGATGTAGCTCAATGTCCTGCCCACACACTTTCGGGATTATTTCCATCTCATGAATACAAACCATAAATTGGTGGCAGGCGAGGCGAAGCGAAACAAAATCTTCACAGATCCCGACAAACAAAGCATTTCTCTGGCAATTTCTGTTCTTGCTGTTTGGTCCTGACCCTTGTGGCCAGTCACCCTTTGTGAGATAGGCACCTTTTGGTTAGATGTCGACGTTTTTCTGTAGACTTGCTGCTATCATGTCTGTTCTAATTGAATTGTTTGCAGCCCGCCGACATAGCAGCTGTCTCATGCGCATGAATTTTGTTTTCGGGGTGTTGGCATGTCAGGGAAGGGATGCGTTAGTGGTTTTAGAGGTGTGTGTTGAGGAGGCTTGTGGCAGGAGAGAGATGAGGCTGCGGCTTGGGTTCGGCTCAGGGTGTTGGGGATGACGGTCTTTATGGCTGAATAGTATAGACCATAAGACCAGAAGACATAGGAGTGGAAGTAAAGCCATTCGACCCATCGAGTCCACTCCACCAATTAATCATGGCTGATGGGCATTTCAACTCCACTTCCCTGCACTGTCCGCGCAGCCCTTGATTCCTTGTGAGATCAAGAATTTATCGATCTCTGCCCTGAAGACATTTAACGTCCCGGTCTCCACTGCACTCCATGGCGATGAATCCCACAGGCCCACCACTCTCTGGCTGAAGAAATGTCTCCTCATTTCCGTTTTAAATTTAGCCCCTCTAATTCTAAGGCTGTGCCCACGGGTCCGAATCTCCCCACCTAACGGAAACAACTTCCCAGCATCCACACTTTCTAAGCCATGCATTATCTTGTAAGTTTCTATCAGATCTCCCCTCAACCTTCTAAACTCGATTGGCTACAATCCCAGGATCCCCAGCCATTCATCATACATTAAACCTACCATTCCTGGGATCATCTATATGAATCTCCGCTGGACACTTGCCAGCGCCAAAATGTCCTTCCTGAGGCGTGGGGCCCAAAATTGGACCCAGTTTTCAAAAAAGGGCCCAACTAGTGCTTTATCAAGTCTCAAAAGCACATCGCTGCTTTTATATTCCAACCCTCTTGAGATAAATGACAACATTACGTTTGCTTTCTTAATCACGGACTCTACCTGCAAGTTAACCTTTAGAGAATTTAGAGAATCCTGGACTAACACTCCCTGATCCCTATGTAGTTCGGCTTTATCAATTTTCTCACCATTTAAAAAATAGTCCATGCTATAAAGAGAACAGCTGCGGCCCCAACACTGAACCCTGGGGGAAACCACTTGTCACCGGTTGCCATTCCGTAAAAAAGCCTTTTATCCCAACTCTCTGCCTTCTGTCAGACAGCCAATCCTCAATCCAAGCCAGTAGCTCACCTTGAACACCACAGGCCCTCACCATACTCAGCAGCCTCTTGTGAGGCACCTTATCAAAGGCCATTTGAAAGTCTAGATAGATAACATCCACTGTGTTTCCCTGGTCTAACCTACTTGTTACCTCTTCAAAGAGTTCTAACAGGTTTGTCAGGCACGACCTCCCCTTACTAAATCCATGCTGACTTGTTCCAATCTGACCCTGCACTTCCAAGAATTTAGAAATCTCATCTTTAACGATGGATTCTAGAATTTTACCAACAACCGAGGTTGGGCAAATCGACCTATAATTTTCATCTTTTGTCTTGATCCTTTCTTAAACAAGGAGGTTACAACAGCAATTTTCCAATCATCTGGGACTTTCCCAGACTCCAGTGACATTTGAAAGATCACAACCAAAGCCTCCACTATTTCCTCAGACACCTCTCTCAGAACTCTAGGATGTAGCCCATCGGGGCCAGCAGATTTATCAATTTTTAGACCTTTTAGCTTTTCTAGCACTTTCTCTTTTGTAATGCCCACTATACTCAACTCTGCCCCCTGGCTCTCCCTAATTGTTGGGATACTACTCATGACTTCCACTGTGAAGACTGATGCAAAGTACTTATTAAGTTCTTCAGCGATTTCCTTATCTCCCATCACTAGCCTTCCAGCATCAGTTTGGAGCAGCCCAATGTCTACTTTTGCCTCTCATTTGTTTCTTATGCAGTGAAAGAAGCTTTTACTATCATTTCCAATATTACTGGCTAGCCTACCTTCATATTCGATCCTCTCCTTCCTTATTGCTCTCTTTGTTATCCTCTGTTTGTTTTTGTAGCCCTCCCAATTGTCTGATTTCCCAGTGACCTTGCCCGCTTTATAGGCTGTCTCTTTTTCTTTGATACATTTCCTGACTTCCTTTGTCAGCCATGGCTGTCTAAACCCCCTCCCCCGAATCCCGGACGGATAATGGTTCTTTCCTTTGGGATGAACCTCTGTACTGTGTCCTCAATTACACCCAGAAACTCCTGCCATTGTTGCTCTACTGTCTTACCTGCGAGGCTCTGCTTCCAGTTGATTTTCGTCAGTTCCTCTCTCATGCCCCAGTAATTACCTTCATTAAACTGTAACACCATGACATCCGATTTTGTCTTCTCTCTTTCAAACTGTAGGCTGAACTTTACCATATTATGATTGCTGCCTCCTCAGTGTTCCCTTACTTTAAGATCTTTAATGAAGTCTGGCTTGTGACATAGCACTAAGTCCAGAATAGACTGCTCCCTTGTGGGCTCCATCATAAGCTGTTCGAAACAGCCATCCTGTAAGCATTCCATGAATTCCCTTTCTTTGGATCCACTGGCAACGTTATTCACCCAGTCCACCTGCATATTGAAGTCCCCCATGATCACCGTGAGCTTGCCTTTCTGGCATGCCCAGTCTATTTCCCGGTGCATATTGCGCCCCTGGTCCTGGCCACTGTTCGGAGGTCTGTACATAATTCCCATTATGGTTTTTTTTTGCCTTTGTGGTTCCTCAATTCCACCCACACAGACTCCACATCATCTGACCCTATGTCATTCAGTGCCATAGATTTGATTTCATTCTTAACTAACAAGGCATCCCGCCACCCCTGCCCACCTCCCTGTCTTTTCCATTAGTTCTAAATCCTTGGATGTTCAACTGTCAGTCCTGAACCCCCTGCAACCACAGGTCTGTGATACCTACCACATCATAATCATTCAAGATGATTTCTGCTGTTAATTCATCAACGTTGTTACAGTATGGAGTGTATTAGAATGGCTGCGCGAGAAGAAGACGCTGGACCAAGCCGATTCTGTCGAATCTTGAGCAAAATGTATCCAGCAAGCAGGCTGACCAGAAGTCGAAGCTGTGAGCCTGGGTAGCTCAGTCGGTAGAGCATCAGACTTTTAATCTGAGGGTCCAGGGTTCAAGTCCCTGCTCAGGCGTGTAGTTCAGCATGCAGTTTTTCATTGCCAACCTTGCCAACAGAAATGGCCGAGTGCCAGCAGATGAAGCGGAAGGACGAGCATCTGCTTCCGATCTGACACAAGTACAGGCCAGAAGGAAGTCGAGCTCCAAACGAAGTCTCTGATGCCACTCTTGCTGTGCCTCTCCAACGATGTGCGCTTTTCGTTTGCCGTGATCGCTTCAAAGTGTTCAAAGATTTCTTAACTTGCTGCTTCAATGCATGTCGATGCTCGAGTCGATATTGTGCTTGTTCATTTTTTCAACTCAGACACAATAAACGACACGTTCATGCACATCTGTCTTGTTGTGCTGGAGATGGCGATGAGGCAGTTTGGGCGGGGGTGGTGATGGCTGAGGCTTGTGCTGGGGACGTTTGTGTGGAGCAGAGAGTGAACGGTGGGAGTAGCGACGGTTTGTGCTGAGGTAAGATGATGTGGGTCCGAAATGTGTGCAGGGCGAGTGCCGGCAGTGAAGTTGTGTGTGTTGTGGGTTGGAGCTATCCACGGTGCGGGATGCAGTAGCAGCGGAGTGATGTGGAGGGCCTTGAAATGGAGCTGGGTGCCAATGTAATGAGGTCTGTGCGCAATTTGAAGAATGTCTTTAACGAACAATGGAATTTCGAAGACGAGCTCAGAAGTCCAGACGTATCAAAGAACTGTGTGAAACGGGCACATGGGCAAAGCTGCACGCAGCGGGCTTCCCTGACCGATCTGGAACAGAGCAATCGGTCACATTTTTCTTATCCTTCCTCACTACGTTATGTACGCCGTGTGTTGCTCTCACGGTTCCTGATGAGTTTTCATGGGTTTTGGGGCAAAGGCTGCAGAATGCCTTCGAATGTAGCTCGGCACGGGGTTGCAACATATTGAGGCAGGGACAGTGTTGGCACTGGATAAAAATGTGCGTTGAAAATTAAAATGCCGACCGCATCTTGAAAAATCGACTTCAGAAGGTCGGGTTTTGCACATGTGCAGCATCTTGAACAAACACATTGAAGGGCGCTTCCCCACTGTCCCCAGGGGCCTAATGGATAAGGCACTGCCATCCAACGGCAGGGATTTGGGTTCAAGCCCTGTCTGGGGCCTGTGGTGTTGTGCCATGTACCGCAGCTTTTTATTTCAAAAGGGTGGCACTGTGGCTCAGTTGGCTGCCGCGCAATCTCGTTGCACTGTGAAATCCGGCTAAGATTGTACAGTGAGGCGACAGGGAGCGTGGATTTGAGCATTATTCCTGCGCTGGCTCCTGGTTCCTCGCACAGCTCTAAGGCGTCAGGCGTCCAGGTCAGATGGCTTGGCCATTCTAAATTGCCACCAGTGGCGACACATGGACGCGGAGTCTCTCTGAATCAGCCATGGGCACGTCGCGTTTCATCGATAGGCTACTGCGGTGGGTGGGCTGCTCTTTGGAGGCTCGATGTAGCTCAATGTCCTGCCCACACACTTTCGGGATTATTTCCATCTCATGAATACAAACCATAAATTGGTGGCAGGCGAGGCGAAGCGAAACAAAATCTTCACAGATCCCGACAAACAAAGCATTTCTGCGGCAATTTCTGTTCTTGCTGTTTGGTCCTGACCCTTGTGGCCAGTCACCCTTTGTGAGATGGGCACCTTTTGGTTAGATGTCGATGTTTTTCTGTAGACTTGCTGCTATCATGTCTGTTCTAATTGAATTGTTTGCAGCCCGCCGACATAGCAGCTGTCTCATGCGCATGATTTTTGTTTTCGGGGTGTTGGCATGTCAGGGAAGGGATGCGATTGTGGTTTTAGAGGTGTGTGTTGAGGAGGCTTGTGGCAGGAGAGAGATGAGGCTGCGGCTTGGGTTCGGCTCAGGGCGTTGGGGGTGACGGTCTTTATGGCTGAATAGTATAGACCATAAGACCAGAAGACATAGGAGTGGAAGTAAAGCCATTCGACCCATTGAATCCATTCCACCAATTAATCATGGCTGATGGGCATTTCAACTCCACTTCCCAGCAGTCTCCGCGTAGCCCTTGATTCCTTGTGAGATCAAGAATTTATTGATCTCTGACCTGAAGACATTTAACGTCCCGGTCTCCACTGCACTCCATGGCAATGAATCCCACAGGCCCACCACTCTCTGGCTGAAGAAATGTCTCCTCATTTCCATTTTAAATTTGCCCCCTCTAATTCTAAGGCTGTGACCAGGGGTCTGAATCTCCCCGCCTAACTGAAACAACTTCCCAACATCCACCCTTTCTAAGCCATGTACTATCTTGTAGGTTTCTATCAGATCTCCCTTCAACCTTCTAAACTCGTTTGGATACAATCCCAGGATCCCCAGCCATTCATCGTACGTTAAACCTACCATTCCTGGGATCATCTGTGTGAATCTCCGCTCAACACGCTCCAGCGCCAGTATGACCTTCCTGAGGTGTGGGGCCCAAAATTTGACACAGTATTCAAAATCGGGCCTAACTAGAGCTTTATCAAGTCTAGTCTCTCTGAATCAGCCATGGGCACGTCGCGTTTCATTGATAGGCTACTGCGATAGTTGGGATGCTCTTTGGAGGCTCGATGTAGCTCAATGTCCTGCCCGCACACTTTCGGGATTATTTGCATTCAATGAAAAGCAACAATAAATTGGTGGTGAGGCGAGGCGAAGCGAAACAAAATCTTCACAGATACTGACTGAAGCGATGTGTTTCTCCAGCAATTTCTGTTCTTGTTCTTTGTTATGAACGCTTGCAATAACCAAAAACCAAAAGAGCTGCGGATGCTGTAAATCAAGAAATAGAAGTTGCTGGCAATGCTCAGCAGGTTAGTTCTGAGGAAGGATCTCTGGGCCCCAAACATTAACTAACTCATATATTTTTTTCACAGATGCTGCCAGACCTGTTGAGCATTTCCAGCGACTTCTGTTTTTGTACCCTGTCATTGAGTCTGATGCAGCCAGATCATGACTCCCATGTTTACTCTGGATTCAGAGACACAAGGATTGATTCAAGAAACTAGAATGATTGACCTAAAGAATGAAAAGCTCAGGAAGGACATTTTATCAAGATATTTGAAAACAAGAGGGGCCTAGACAGAGCAGATAGGGAGAAACTGTTCCCGTTGTTGATTATATCTGAGCCACGGGGAACACTGATTTAAAGGAGATTGATAAGGATACCTGACTTTATGAGGAATGACTTTTGAGTTCAAGGTCTTGGTCTCACGTGCATTGCTGGAGCATGTATTTGAGACAGATTCAATTATTTCTGTCAAATAAGAATTACTTAATTACATGCAGTGAAAATATTTTCAGAGTTACAGGGGAGGGACTAGCTGAGCTGTTTTTGCAGGAGCTAGCATGAGCAAGATGGACTGAATGGTGTCACCACATGCCCATCAAGGTTGTCCTCTTTCTTCATATACAAGCCCCAAGAGTGGAATTGATCAGCCGTGATCATTATAAATGATAGAGGAATGTCAAAGGACCAAATGTCCTACTCCTGGTCCCATTCTTGTTGTCAGCAGATCCACTGTTCAGTCGTCTGGATGGCCAGTTCTAATTCTCATTCTACTAATGATACCAAGGGTTTCACTTTCCTGCCCTTTCACATAACTCCCAACTTCTCTACTGACCAAGGCTGAGCCTTAAATAAGCACTAGGATTCTGGCCCCACAATTCTCTGTTGCAAGCAGTCCCAAAAACTTAACCACCTGAAAGAAGCAATTTCCCCTCATCACAGTCTTAAATTGGTGCCCCTTTACTATGAGGCTATGCTCTCTGTTCCCAGACTGTCCCATCAGGGAAAACATTCTCTCAGCATCTACACTGTCAAATCCCTTAAGAATCTGTTATGTTTGAATGAAATCGCCCCTCATTCTTCTAAACACCAGCGAATAGAGTCCCGAACTATTTAATCTTTGCTCATAAGCCAATCCTTCCAGACTGGGGATCATCCCGGTCAACCTTCTGTGATCTTTCCCCAACAAAATGATTACTTTCTTTAAATAAGGTGACCAAAGCAGCTCACAGTACTGCAGCTGTGGTCTCATGAGCATCTCATGCAGCTGCAATAAGACATCCCTTCTCTTATACTTCAAACCCCTCGAAATAAGGGCCTCTATTTCATTAGCCTTCCTGATTCCCTGATGCATCTGTCTGCTAGCTTGCTGTGTTTTGTGCACAAGTACCTTCAAGTCCTTTGGTATTGCAGCTTCTTGCAGTTTTTCTCCATTTAAATAATACTGTTCATGTGTTATCCTTTCCAAAATGAACAACTTCACATTTTCTCACATTATACTCCAACCAACATCCAGAAGTCCAAGGTCCTCTATCCATGAGCTCCAAATGTACATACCTCAAACTCATTGATTGGGATTCATGAGAGGTTTCTGGAAGACATGGAAACACTTTAAAGGGAAAAGTTTCTTCCTGTATATTTTATTTATGCCCTTCAGAACTCGATACACCTCAATCATGTCCCCTGCCCCCTCACCTTTCTCTCCTATCAGGAGAACAACACCAGCCTATCTAGTTTCCCTTCCTAGCTGAAATATTCTAGCTGAAGCAATTTCATGATGAATCTCATTTGAACCATTTCCAAAACTATCACACTATTCCTGTCGTCTGTAACTGTCACCTTATGCAGCTCCTTCACAGCCTCTTGTATTAAATGCGAACACTAATAAAAGCATGTATCCCATATGCCTTTTAACCACATTATCTACTTTTCCTGCTATCTTCAAGGTACACCAAGTTGCCTCTGAACCTCTATACTTCCTTGGATTCTGTTATTCACTGTGTACTCCCTTGGCTTGTTAGTTCTCCAAAATGCAATATCTCACACTTCTCAAACTTAAATTCCATATGACATTGTTGTACCCATCTGACCAACCCATCTATACTGTCTAAGGCTTTCCTCCGCACTAGTTATCACAGCACAAATTTTCCTGTCATCGATGGACTTACTGAGCAAATCTCACACATTCATGTCTAGATCATTAACACAAACTACAAGCAGTAAGGGGCCTTGCCCTGAAACATGTTGTATGTCACTAGACACAGGTTTACTGTCAAGAATACAACTTTTGGCCATCACCTTCTGCCTCTTGCCATCAATTCAATTTTGGGATCAGGTCTAACTTGGATCCAAATTGCTAAACTGTTCAGGGTCCTATATGCTCTTATCTTCTTTACCAGTCACCCAGAATTTGTCAAAAGCACGTGGACAATATCCACTGCACTACCCTCATCCACACATCTGGCCACCTCCTCAAAAAGATCAATCAGACTTGCCGGGCATGATCTCCTGACTTTGTGACTATCTTTGATTAACCTTTGCCTCTCCAACTGGAAATTAATTCTGTTCCTCAGAATCTTTTCCAATAGTTTCCCTCATTGATGTTAGACTCACTGACTTCTAGTTCCTTGCTTCATTCCCACAACCCTTCTTGATTACTGGTACCACATCATCTGTCCTCCAGTCCTCTGGCACCTTTCCTATTTGCAGCGAGGATTTTAAAATTAATATCAGGGCTCCTGCAATCTTATTCCTTGTTTCCCACAACAGCTTGTAATGCATCTCATCTGGGCCTGGGGACTTATGCAATTTTATGCTCACTTAAATGATGATTACTTCTTCCCTCTCAATTGTAATTTGTTCAAATATATTACAGACTTCATCCATGATCTCTATACAGAACATTATACTTTTCTATTGTCAAAATAGGTGTAAAGTGCTTATTTCAAATCTCACTTATTGTCTTCCAGCTCCAGCTAGTTTGCCACCTAGGTCCCCAATGGGCTTCACACTTTCCTTGGTTACCCTTATGCCTCTACTATATTGTCAAATGTCGTTGGATTTTTCTTTAATTTATCTACCAACATTTCCCCATCTTTCCAAATTTTGTTTAGAAGTAACCACTTTGCACTTGCTATATACCCCAGAGCCTTCTGCTGTTCTGAGCACCTGGTATCAACTGTAAGCTTCCCTTTTTCTCCTTCCCAATTGTGTACATTGCTCGATATCCAGGGTTCTCTGGAATATTTGATCCTACTCTTCACAGTTGTGGGAACATGCTAGACTCATTGAATCCCAACAGTGTGGAAGCAGGCCATTTCGCCCATCAAGTTGACACCATCCCTCTGAAGAGCATCTGAACAAAACCCATCCCTCCACCCCAGGCCTGTAACCCAGCATTTCCCATGGCCAATCCACCGAACCTGCTGTAGATTGTGGGAGGAAACCAGAGCACCTGGATGAAGGCTGCACGGACACAGGGAGAATGTGCAAACTTCACACCTCAAGTTGTCTGAGGGCGGAATTGAACCTAGGTCCCTGGTGCTGCATGACAGCAGTGCGAAACACTGAGCCACTGAGACACCGAGCCATCCATGTTGTCTATCTTTCATACTTCATCTATCCTATTAATTTCAGGGAGGTTGCAATCCCCTACTATCATTATCCCATTGTTTTATACACTTCTCTGAGATTTGCGTACATATCTGCTAATCTAACTCTGCCTGGCTGTGGGTCAACAGCTTAATTTAAGGAGGAGGTTGACAGATGTTTAATTAGTTATGGGGTAAAGTTTATGGAGAGTAGACACGTATGTAGAATTGAGGCTGAGATGAAATCAGCCATGATCATATTATATAGCAGAACAGAATCAAGGGCCTGAACTGCCCACTCCTGCTCCTCGCTCTTATGACCTTATCGTACCTCCATTCCATGTCCTATTCTGCTGCCAAATTAATTTAACCTCACATGAACAGAACTGGAGATAAACCCCACCCCAACTCGCAAGAATGTGGTGCCATTGCATGTAGGTGCAACTGTTGGACTTGTACAATGCCATGTTCCCCAGAAACATACCTATAGTAATTGTAATGGGGTCAGCCAGGTGCACCTCATCGAGTAAGAGTTCCCCAACTGGGACTGTTAACTTGGTCCGATCAGGGAGTCCTGGCTGACAGATATGAACAGAAATGCCAGAGATTCTGTTCACTCTGACAGCTGGTTCTGAGGAAGACGGGATGTATCAAGTACTATGCAAATAAATGATGACTTGGTGATGGGATACTGGCCTCTGTAGAGTTATTTCAGTGGTGACAAGAGAAAAATAAACACTCCTAAAGAAATTTGCTCCCAACAGCTTTGAGTTGAGTAAACATTTCTGGCAGCATGCAGTTATTTGGGAAGGTTGACTCATTCAATCCTGTCGTCAATGACTGGACCCAGTATGTGGAAAGAATGTATTAATTTTTCTGGGCAAATGACAATGGGGTAGATGAATAACCCTTCTGGCAGCTTGTGGGCTCACAGCTTTTTTGGTTACAAACCCTGATGCTCCAGATATTCAAACCTTACAAGAGTTGACCCCAAAGCTCCTCTAATTCTGTGATGCTATTGGTTTTACTTGGCAGTTTGAGAATGAGGGGAATCTATATCGGCATTTTTGATGATGTTAAGATGACTGGCAGAGGCATATAACTTTGGACCAACCTACAATAAGATCTGAAAGACCGTTTGGTACATTGAATTGATGATGTAACCAAGCAAAAGCGCCTGGTAGCCAACACTCAGCCAGGCTTCAGATACTACAACTGGCTTTGTCGTTCGAAAATGCTGCAAGCCAGTCATGCGTTACAGGCAGAAATCAGGTGGCTGGAATGCAAAAAAAATCATCAAGCTCATATGGTTTGCAGAGTGGGCAGCAGTGGTTGTAATGATGTGAAGCTGATGAGTCAGTTCACCATTATGGAGATTTTAAACAAACTGTAATCCACTTCTCATGGTTGGATAAAGACCCAATCCCGCACACAACTGGCTGGGCTACAATTAATACTCATAACAGCTTGTACCAACATACGAGACTGCTATTTGGGGTATCATCAGCCTATGCCATTTTTCAGTGGACGATGGAGAACATTTTACAAGTTTTACCCCAGGTAACCGTTTATTTGGATGACGTGCTAACAGCAGGAAATGCTGCTGCAAAGCACTCGGAGAACTTGGATACTGTCCTTAGATGTTTCTCCAAGGCTGGCATACACCTTAGAAGACAAAATTGAGGACTCAAAGCCTCCCAAGTGACCTCGCGATAGTAAGAACTGCTGAAGCTGGAGTAGGAGATAACTCAGTGTGGAGTTGGAGGAACACAGCAGGCCAGGCAGCATCAGAGGAGCAGGAAGGTTGATGTTTTGGGTCAGGACACTACTTCAGAAAGCGTTCCAACTGAAGGGTCCCAACCCAAAATGTCAACTTTTCTGCTCCTCTGATGCTGCCTGGTGTGCTGTGTTCCTCCAACTCCATACTGTGTTGACCTCAAGTGATCTACTTGAGCTACAGAGTTGACCAGGCCGGGTTAAACCCGATGGAAGATAAAGTGATGGCAATCAAAAGTGCCCCAGCTCCCATGTCTGTACAAGAGCTTCAGTCTTTCCTTGGATTGATGAGCCTTGGTTCATCTGCATCTGTAAATCTGTCCTTGTTGTTGACTGCTAATGGGTCTAGAGCATTAAAATGCAAACTTGTTTCTCATGAAACAGACTCATGGTGGCAGTGGAGTTGAGTTTGAGCTGGTTTGGTACCCACCAGCATTGGTGGCACCTGCGTGGGCGAGGTCCAGAGAGGCCTCATAGGGCGAGGGTATCAGTGGAAAGTGAGATCTCACCAATAGAGCGGTGATGGCACAGCAAAGGGGGCTTGTGCCTGGCCACCAGGCCTATGGCCCATGACAGAGCACTTCACAAGAAGCGCTGTTAAGTTGAGCACGTTGTTTTATTTCTTCATTTTTATGCCTTTACGTTCGATGCTTTGGTTTATTTTTCTGTGTTTTAAGATAACGCCGGAAAATGATGAAACTATCCAACAATTCTCACTATATTTTGTAACAAGACGCATGTGACAGTAAATAAATGAAGTCAAATTGTATCTTAGTTAAAATAGCCTTTCCCATATTTAAAACGTTTGGGGAGGTCAGTCCAAGCAGCAACAGAGTGAAGGCGAGTAAATCTCGGTGAGAGCAGCAGCAGCTGGATAAACGCCTGAGAAGCTGGGTCAGTCAGAGTGAATTTGGAGCTGAATCTAGGGGCAGTGCTCTGGACTTGAGTCATGATTCAAAAGTGACAGAGGCTTGGCTGCTGAGGAGCCACGTTTGAGTGCTGCCTAAGAGAGATACAGTATGTAGGTTTTGTAGATGTAGCCTGCTAGGAATAGAGAGTGTGAGTGAGAGGCCAGACTTTGGTGATGACATTGTGGAATCCCTACAGGCCCTTCAGCTCAACAAGTCCACACTGACCCTCAGAGCATCCCACCCGGACCCAGATCCCTAAACACCACCTAACGTACACATCCCTGAACACCAATTTAGCATGGCTAATCCACCCAGCCTGCACATCTTTGGACTGTGTGAAGAAACCCACACAGACACAGGGAGAATATGCAAACTCCATACTGTCACCTAAAGGTGGTTTTGAAATTGGGCCCCTGGCACTGTGAGGTAGCAGTGCTAACCATTGAGCCCCACACTGTTTAAACTAGTGCAATGGGGGGAAGGAATCAAACTAATAGGTCAGCAAATAGAATGATGAAAGAGGAATCAGAAACTATGGCGGAATTGGTGGCCTGAAGTGTATTTGTTTTAATGTAAGGAGTATGACAGGTAAGGCAGATGACCTTGGATTAGTACACATCACGATGATGTTGTAGCTCTTACAGAGACTTGGTTGAGACTGGGACAACACTGGTAGCTTAATGTTGCAGGATTTAGATGTTTCAGGCTAGATAGAGAGGGATGTAAAAGTGATGGGGGGAGGTGCATTACTGATAAGGGAGAACATCGCAACTGTCCTGAGGGAGGGCTCATCCAACCAGGCCATAGAGTAGACCTCTGGAACAGAATGGCTGCAAATAATTTAATGGGATAAAAACCAAAAGCGCTGCAAATCAGGAACAAAAATAGAAGTTGCTGGAAAAGCTCAGCAGGTCTGGCAGCATCTGTGAAAGGAAAATCAGAGTTAACGTTTTGGGTCCAGTGACCCGTCTTCATTGTACTGCAGGCCTCGCAGCAGCCGAGGGGAGATAGAGGAACGGTTATATGGACAAATTGTGGGAGAATATAAAACTCACAAGGTTGCTGTGCTGGGTGACTTTTACCTCCTCTATATTGAGTGGGACCCCCTTTACTGCCAGGGATGTGGATAGGAGTGAATTTTTAGGCATGTCCAGGATGGTGTTTTGAAACAATATGTAAATAGTGGGATGGAAGGAGCCACACTCCTTGAAGAGGAACAGGGCTGTCTTTTAGTCGTGTGGACTGCTTTAAGTGGTGCCAGCCTCACACGTCCTTGGGCCCAGTGCCAAGGTGTGCGTTCACCCAGCAGCACATCACCACTGAGGTGCACCTCACAGTCAGTTACATTAGTGACAGCACAAAATTTCCGAGCTGCCTTCACTGCAAAAAGGAGCGGGTAAATTTCCCATCGCCATTCCTGAGCTCAGTTTCCAATCTGATTGAAATTTAACCCCGTGGTGCCTGACAGCACTGGGCTGCCTGTAGCACGGGGTGGGGGGGAGGAGGGAAAAGCGTGAACAAAGGGGAGAGGTGTGGTCCATTGTAAACATCGAGACATTAATAACAAAATAGTCTGTGGATTAATGATTTTTGGTATCTTTTCTTGAATTGTTAATAACCTGACTGATAAACATCATCCAGAATGCTGGGTCTTACCTTGTTCATAAAATTGGAAGGGCTTTAGGCCTGAATAAATCACAACAGAGATTGGTCCTATGTCTCTCACTGCTTTTGCCAAATTAATTTCGCCTTCTCTTGTACGTTTATAGCCAATGATGCTGGCAACAATTTTAGCTCTCTGAAGCTTGCAGAATCCAACCTAAATGTTAAAGAAAATGTTAAAAATAAGCGTTCAATAAGATCATGTTTAAATTGTTTCCTCTTTTGTTGACTCTTTTCTGTATTCAGATTTTGGCTGCCACTTTATTTCTCCGAAATCGGAAGGGTCCTTGCTAAATGTTGAACAAATGTTCAAAGTTAATGTTCACTAATACTTTGCAATACTTGTCTAGGTTTAAAATTGAGTCATAGAGCATGGAAACAGAATCCTTCTCCAACTCGTCCATGCTGACTAGATAACCTAATGTGACCTATTCCCATTTGCCAGCCTTTGGCCCTAAACCTTTCCTATTCACATAGCCATCCAAATGCCTTTTAAATGTTGTAATTGTACCAGCCTCCACCACCTCCTCTGGCAGCTCAATCCTTACACGCACCAACCTCAGTGTGAAAATAGTTACTCCTCAGATCGTTTTTAGTATTGTTTTGTATCAATCATAATGTTTATAATCAATGCATTTGACACATTCTACACTGAGGTTAAACGAAGGGATTCAAAATAAATAGAAAAGTGGGGACTTGGAGAACATCATACTCAGCCTCGACAACTCGATTTGCCAATCAAACTTTCCCTCTGGCTAACTCATTCTGAAAGTGCTTTGGAAAGTATTGAGCCTGTTTGGAATTTTCAGTCTCCTCAAACGAAAATTGTGCTCATACTTTCAAGAATTATGTCCTTGTCATTCAGATAAATCTTTCTCAAACAGTCCAATATTTACAAAATTGAAGAATCTTTGGATTATAACTCATTCTTTTTCGAGCTCTTCTCAGGTCCCTTTAAATCCTTCCCCTCTCGTCTCAAACCTATGCTCTCTGCTTTTGGACTCCCCTACCCGAGGAAAAAGACCTTGGCTGTTCACCCTATCCGCGCCCTTCACTATTTTATGAACGTTGATAAGGTCACCCCTCAGCCTCTGATGCTCCAGGGGGATAAAAGCCCCAGGCCAGCAACATGTTTGTAAATCCTTTCTGCATCTGCTTAAATTTGACACCGTCCTCCCTATAGCAGGACAACGAAAACTGTATGAAGTGTTCCAAAAATGGCCTCACCAACGTCCTGCTGAGCCTAGTCCTATGATGTCCCGAGTCCTATATTCAATGTTCTGAGCAATGAAGGCAACTGTGTCCCCAGCACCTTCCTCTCCATCCTATCTCTCTGCAATTCCACTTCCAAGGAACTATGCACCTGCTCCCCTCGGTCTCTTTGTAGCATCTTGCACCTTGGAAATGATGGAGTATTTTGATTTCATTTCCCGTTTCCATGTTTCAATGAAAACTGGACAATCGTAAATGTGGCAGCTATTGCAGAATGTTCCTCTTGTCTGATGGAGTGAAAATTTTGGTCCGTGACTTCTCACCAATACTGCAGTTTAGTGCAGCTTTAGAAACACAGGGCAGGATTTAATGCCTCTCCTGGGGTGAGGCTGCTGCTGGGAGGATGTACTTACATTGGTGGGGGCACATGGCAGGAGGGAATTCTACCTTCACCCTGATTAAATCCAAGCTGGATTAGAATGTGAATGGCCTTCCTGTCACATTGCTAATTTCATCATGCATCAGTTCACAGCATGTAGCTATGACTGACTGTATCAGCATTTATTGCCGTTTTAGACTTGTTTTGGAGAAGGTGGAGATGAGCTGCCCTCCGGAACCATTGCGGAATATTTGATAGGGGCACTCACCATGCTTTTAGAGAGGGAGTTCAAGGGTTTTGCCCCAGGAGCAGTGAAGGAATGACAATGCATTCCCAAGCCAGAATGGTGCTTGGTGTGAGGGCAATTTGTGGTGGCGGTGTTCCCAAGTATTTGCTGCCCTTGTCCTTCTTGATGGAAGTGGCCATGATTTGGAAGGTACTGCCTCCAGCCCGGAGGTACATTTCTGCAGTGCACCTTGTAGAGAGTACATACTGCTGCCACTTTATGATGGTAGTGGAGAGAGTGAATATTTGTGGGTGCAGTGCTAGTCAGGTAGCCTGGATTGGGTCCGGCTTCTTCAGTGCTGCTGGAGCTGCACCTGTTGAGGTGTGTGAAAGTGTTCCATCACTCCTATGACTTGTGTTTAGTTGATGGAAAGGCTTCGGGGATGTTTATAGTGGGAGGCGAAAATGGTTCGTGACTGGGAGGTGCAGTTGTTTAACGCATCATCCTCTGACACTTCCGCCATCTACAATCCGACCCCACCACCCAAGACATTTTTCCATCCCCACCCCTGTCTGCTTTCCGGAGAGACCACACTCTCCGTGACTCCCTTGTTCGCTCCACACTCCCCTCCAACCCCACCACACCTGGCACCTCCCCTGCAACTGCAGGTAATGCTACACTTGCCCCCACACCTCCTCCCTCACCCCCATCCCAGCACCCAAGATGACTTTCCATATTAAGCAGATGTTCACCTGCACATCTGCCAATGTGGTATACTGTATCCACTGCACACGGTGTGGCTTCCTCTACATTGGGGAAACCAAGCGGAGGCTTGGGGACCGCTTTGCAGAACACCTCCACTCGGTTCACAGTAAACAACTGCACTGCCCAGTCGCAAACCATTTTCACTCCCCCTCCCATTCTTTCGACGACATGTCCATCATGGGCCTCCTGCAGTGCCACAATGATGCCACTCGAAGGTTGCAGGAACAGCAACTCATATTCCGCTTGGGAACCCTGCAGCCCAATGGTATCAATGTGTACTTCACCAACTTCAGAATCTCCCCTTCCCCCACTGCATCCCAAAACCAGCCCAACTCATCCCTTCCCCCCACTGCATCCCAAAACCAGCCCAGCCTGTCTCTGCCTCCCTAACCTGTTCTTCCTCTCACCCACCCCTTCCTCCCACCTCAAGCTGCACCTCCATTTCCTACTTACTAACCTCATCCCACCCCCTTGACCTGTCCGTCTTCCCTGGACTGACCTATCCCCTCCCTACCTCCCCACCTATACTCTCCCCTCCACCTATCTTCTTTTCTCTCCATCTTCGGTCCGCCTCCCCCTCTCTCCCTATTTATTCCAGAACCCTCATCCATCCCCCTCTCTGATGAAGGGTCGCGGCCCGAAACGTCAGCTTTTGTGCTCCTGAGATTCTGCTTGGCCTGCTGTGTTCATCCAGCTTCACGCTTTATTATCTTTATTTTCAATATCTGTCATGTGTGTGCAATCCTTTCCTCTTTCTGAGTGAGCTGAGCATTTGGAATACACTTTCTCCCAGGCTACGTTCCCCTTTTACCTCAGTGTACTGTTTCTCATGCTGTGAATTCCAGTTCTTCCAGTCTTCATCCAGTGTTGAGGCCACAGCCAGGAATAGACACGAGTCGGCAGCCCAGAAACAGAGAGAACTTCATGATGGACAATCTAACAGAGAAAAACCAGTGGGTTTTAGACGGAAACTGGACAATATTCCAATTAACTGTTTGGCAAAGTTACTCTGTGAGAGTGTGTGTGTGTGTGAGAGAGTGTGTGTGTGTGTGTGTGTGTGTGTGTGTGTATGTGTGTGTGTGTCTGTGTGTGTGAGAGAGAGAGAGTGTGTGTGTGTGTATTTGTGTGTCTGTGAGAGAGAGAGTATATGCAGGTGTGTGTGTGTGTGAGTGTGTCAGAATGTGTGTGAGTGTGTGTCTCAGAACGTATGTGTGTGCGTGTATGTCAGAATGTGAGTGTGTGTGTGTGTCAGAATGTATGTTTGTGTGCATGTGTGTCAGAACGTGTGTGTGTGTGTGTCAGAATCGTGTTTGAGAACGTATGTGTGTGTGTGTGTTAGTGTGTGTCTCTGTCAGAATTGTGTGTGTATGTGTGTGTGTCTGAGAGTGTGCGTGTGTGAGCGAGTGTGTGTGTTTGTTTCTGTCTAAGAGAGAGTGAGAAAATGTGTGTGTGTGTGGGAGAGAGTATGTGTATGTGTGTATGAGAGAGAGAATTTGTGTTTGTGAGAGAAGGAGAGAGAGAGAGAGAGAGAGAATGTGTGTGTGTATTTCTGTGTTTGAGAGAGAGTATATGCAGGTGTGTGTGTGTGAGTGTCTCTGTGGGTGAGAGTATGTGTGTGTGTGTATGTGAGAGAGAGATTGTGTGTGTGTGTGTGTGTATGTGAGAGAGAGAGAAAGCATGTGTGTGTGTGTTAGTGTGTGCGTGTTTGTGTGTGTGTGGGTTAGAGTGTGTGTGTTTGTGTGTGTGTGTGTTAGTGTGTGAGTGTGTGTGTGTTAGTGCATGTGCGTGTGTGTTTGTGTGTGTGTGTGTGTGTTAGTGTGTGTGTGTGTCTCAGAGTGTGTGTGTGTTAGTGTGTGTCAGAGTGTGTGCGTGTGTGTGTGTTAGTGTATGTCAGAGTGTGTGCGTGTTAGTATGTGTATGTCAGAATGTGTGTGTGTGTGTGTGTCAAAATGTGTGTGTGTGTGTGAGTGTGTGACAGAGAATGTGTATGTGTGTGTGTGAGTGAGAATGTGTATGTGTGTGAGTGTGTGTGTGTATGTATTTGTGTGTGTGAGAGAGAGTATGTGTGTGTGTGTGTTTGTGTATGTGAGAGAGGGAGAGTGTCTGTATGTATAAGGGTGTGTGTGTGTGTGT
>NW_026728045.1:0-10000 GCF_030684315.1 Stegostoma tigrinum | reverse complement strand
AAAGATGTGATCTTATTATTAATTTTGAAAAGAAGACTGAGGGCCCATAGAGTTATTTCTTGGACTTCTAAGCAAGAAGTTATGCTAAGGAAGACACAACAGGTACAAATGCAGGGCGAAGGAAGCCAGACATTCTGGGAAACGTTTACATGGCCCAGTTGGGAAGTGGGATAAGATTATGGAATTTTTAAACTCTGAGAAAGAAAGCAAGTATTTGAGACCTGCCTCAAAATTAGCATCGCACTCACTTGCTCTCTCTACTTCTTTGTACTCCTCTTGACAAAATGTGTGAACTGACAATGTACAGTAAGCTATCTTTAACACTTGGAGAGCTCTTGTAATCTGAAGAAATGGAATTCAACAAACTGCAACTGTTCTTGAAAGATGCTCCATTGCTAGCAGCTTGTGCATGCATGAAATAACTTTGAAGTTAGAGCACATTTGCAACCAAATCAATTCAAGCTTTAGCAAGGTTTTTAAACTCTCCATTTGGGAATGATTGCACACTACTCTCCCGCTGTCCCCGAAGCCTTTACAGGATCCAGCCTTTGGACTTCTGAGGAATTCAAGAAAGCCTCAGTCACCAGAGAGGTTCATCGTTGAACTGCAGGCTGACAAGTGCCCGGGTCCTGAAAGACTCTCCTTCCTCAGGCAGTTCAGGAAATTTGGCACGTCCACAAGGTCCCTCACCAACTTCAACAGATGCACCATAGTAAGCATACTGTCCGGCTGCGTAACGGCCTGGTATGGCAACTCTCTGCCCAGGACCGTAAGAATCTATGGAAGGCTGTCGGACTATCACAGAAGCCAGCTTTCCGTCCATGGGCTCTATTTACATGGCTTGCTGCAGCAGAAAGGTGGCCGATATCATCAAAGACCCACTGCACCCTGGTAATGTTCTCCTACAACCTCTTCTCTCAGCAGAAGTTATAGAATACTGAACACATGCACAAGCAAGTTCAGGAACAGCCTCTTTCTGGCTGTTATCAGACTGTTGAATGGATTCTAGTCTCAAATAATGTAACCTGCAATGTAATCCATATGTCTCTAAGTCTTTTTGATCTTCACGTCCTTTGCTTGTTGTGATCTGCCTGTTGCGCTTTGTAAACGAAGCTTTACACTGTATTTCAGTACACATGACAATAAAATCAATCCATCAAACTTCGGGCTTGAAAAGAAATGTCTAGCAAGATAGTAATGTGTTGGTTTTAATTTTCTACAATTCCTTTGATTCAGGGATGGTCTCATCATTATTGGGCGACAGTGAATTATCTTGTATATTCAAATATGGAGAATAGCAGAAGGCAGAGATCTACAGGTCAGTTAACTTAACGTCTATTGTAGGGAAAATGTTAGAAGCTATCAATAAAATCGATTAGAGCAAAGCACTTGGACATGATCAAGGTAATCAGGCAGATTCATGAGCCTGAATGGTCTGCTCCTGCTCCTAATTCATATTCTTATAGGACTTGACAGAGCGAATGTAAAAAGGTTGTTCACCCTTGTTGAGGAGTCTAACACCAGAAGGAAAAGTCTCAGAGTAACGGATGGTCTACTTATATCAGAGACAAAGAGAAATGTTTTCTTGGAGGGCAGTGAATATGTGGAATTCTTTACCAGAAAGGACTGTAAAGGCTTGGTCATTAAGTATATTCAAGACTGAGCTAGGCAGATTTCTTACAAAGTAAGGGATCAAAAATTATGGGGATAAGGCAGAAAAGTAAAATTGAGGAATATCAGAATAGTCATGATCTCACTGACTAGTAGAACAGATTGAATGGGCTGAATGGCCTAATTCTGCTCTCACATCTTATGGTATTGACTGTGTTAACTGCATGAAGTTGGAAAGCAGTGGAGCCTATCTGGGTGTCTTCACCAACACCAAACACTCATATGCGGTACTTGGAAAATCAGACTGTCAAAATCAGGCTGTTCTTGCCAGATCTGGTTCCAATCAAAACATGCTCAAGGATTCTTTTACTCTCAAGTTAAAAGGCAGCTTTGTGATGGCCAGGAATTGAACCTGCCTGGAAACTCAGCACTGCACCCACTGTTACCCAAATGCCAGCAGTAACTGTTATACAGCAATGTAATTCTGAATCATAACAGTAAAATAGTGCAGACACTACGGACGTGAATGAAAACAGAGCTGGAGAACCTCGACATGTCTGATGGCATGTATGGAGAGAGAAACAGAGTTAACGTTTCAGGCCCAACATGATTCTTTTTCTGCAGTCTGATCCGATGTCATGTTTTCTCCAATTCAAAACATGATAAAAAAAACAACTAGAATGATAATGATAGGAGGCCTAAAAACACAGTTTGCAAGATCCCCTCAGCTTGCCCAATTGTTAAAATGTTTCCACATGCCTGTGCAATATATTCCCTTCAGGTCCATATCCAATGCCCTTGTAGAAACCACAATTGAATCAGCCTCCTGCACGTATTCTCATTCAGAATGTAACTGTTTGTTGTGTAAATAATTTCACCACAACTTATTTTGTCTTTTCCAGTCATCTGAAATCAATATCCTTTGGTTCTCAACTCTACCCAGCGATGGGAACTGGTCTGCTCTGTGCTCTGTGTGGCCCGCTCTTGATTTGGACATTTCTATCTCATTCCCAGCCAAATGTCTCTCCTCATAGGTGAACTATGCCAGCCTATGCACAAAATTGAAATCTCTCTGCCCAGGAATATGATAAGCTGCACCTCCTGTCAAGCTTTGGTAGGATTCCTGCGGTGAAGTTCCAGAATTTGTCAGAAAACCTCAGTGGAGATTGAACAAGTGTTTAACCGTTGTTCATTGTGACTTTCTTGTTTTCAGTCTTTGGCTGTTGTGGCTTCACTAGGGCTCAGCACGTTAACAACTACGCGATTGGTTCCTGACAAGGTGGCTACACTTTAGGTGTGGACAATATGGATAAAGCATCCAGTCTGCCTCACTCTCACTCTCTCCAGTTAGCTCAGTTGGCCAGAAAGTTGGTTTGCGTCACAAAGTGAAACCAACAGAATGGTTTTAATTCCCAGACCAGCTGAGGTTACCAAGAAGGACTATCCTGCTCAATCTCTCCTGAAAACTGAAGCACAGTGGCTCTCAGGTGAAACCACCACCAGCCAAGATAGAGCCAGCTATGGCCCAGTCAGACTGAGGTGACTTTAGTTAACACACATTGTTGAACATAACGTATAAAATAAGCCTTCATAAAATGCTCCCCAAATAACAAACATTTTCTCCTGTTGCAGAGTAAAATTCCTGAGGCTGAATAAATTTCAGGAAAATCAGAATGCTTCCTTTTCCTATGCTAACTCCCTTAATCACGTCACTCCCACCCTAAGTTACATGTCTGAACTCAGGAATAGTAGTGTTTTGTCATATTTAAACTGCTCAGTTTTCCTGCAGTTCTGCACAATGTCATTTGCTACCAATGACTGGTTGAAATCACATGTTAGCCCTTGTCTGAACTGATCTCATAGGGAGAATGCCAGTCTACAGTCTGGCCAGATTAAACTGTTCCCAGGGGGTTCTTGGGTGGACTCAATTCAGTTAAACCTGAGTCTTGCCAGTTGCATGTATTCACCAATTGTACTGGTGTCAAAAACAGTCTTTTTTTAATGTTCTGTGCATTTGTCCATATCATGTTAGGACACTAGATTTTAAAGCAATCCAGACAGTTTATTGGGCACAGACAAATTTGTTTCTTTGGAACAAACACACTCTCGAAGTGATTGCTGGCAGTGTTTATTATATCGCTCAACATCAGCAGTACATTCAGGTTATTGTCTCTCCACAAGCTGGAGAATGTAGACACTCAGATGTTACTGTGGTTACATGCATCAAACACAGAATGATATTAACCTTTTATGTGAAGCTATAGAAATGTGCAGAAGCTGATATTATCCCACTTTTCAAATTGCAGCAGGCAGCTAAAGCAATGGCATCGAATGAGTCGACATCAGCAGAAATGGTTCCCTCATTCTTTCAGGTGGGGTTCAATGAAGCTTTGGTTTCACACATGGCTCCTTACACGATGGGATAGAACATATAGCTGGCAATCCCACAGTTATTCCCTTTGTCCTTAGACATTCTGATGTATCCTTTTTCACCCCAGGATGTTCCCCAACTGAAAAATAAGAAGATAAATTGATGTCGGAATCAAACTTCTGTTGTAGAGGCATATGTGGAGAGCCAGCTGCTTTAACACTGGGATCCGATTGAGATGATTTTAGGGGCTGGATTCTTTCCTAGCACCTGGAATTATCTGAGCCAGATAATGAGTTGTGAAGATTACTGTACATTAGCCTGGAAGGATTCAATTTTGCTATTTTGCACAAGTTGCTAATCTGTACAGTGAGTTTAGACTCACTACAAACTTTAACATGGCATGAGGGTAACCTCTGTAAAAAGAATCAGGCCCAGCTGAAGCAGGTGTGTGGGAAATAGGGTCGAGTGAGATCAGTGACTGTTGTCTCCTGGAGATTGCCTGCATGCCTTTTGGAGGAGAAGAATTTCTCAGTGATTTTTACCATCATCTTCTGAGATTGCCTGCCACAGGAGACTGTCTGAGTGGAAAATGATTCGATGGTGCAGGTTACCCAGTGTCTCCTGGTACTACAAGCACTAAAAAAAAACCCAGACTCACCAAGCTATTCTACTTCTCACCTATCCCTTCCTCCCACCTCAAGCCGCACCTCCAATTCCTACCTACTAACCTCATCCCACCCCCTTGACCTGTCTGTCTTCCCTGGACTGACCTATCCCCTCCCTACCTCCCCACCTATACTCTCCTCTCCACCTATCTTCTTTTCTCTCCATCCACGGTCCGCCTCCCCCTCTCTCCCTATTTATTCCAGAACCCTCTCCCCAACCCCCTCCGTGATGAAGGGTCTAAGCCCGAAACGTCAGCTTTTGAGCTCCTGAGATGCAGCTGGGCCTGTTGTGTTCATCCAGCTCCACACTTTGTTATCTCTACCACCCATTACATCCTGGCACTATCCACCTTATCAAAGCATAATGTGTTTTGTTTTAAGCTACACATGTGCTATTTCCTCTGGGCCTCTAGGAAATGTAGAAATGTAGAAATGCGCGTGTGTGTGTGTGTGTGTGTGTGTGTGTGTGTGTGTGTGTGTGTGTGTGTGTGTGTGTGTGTGTGTGTGTGTGTGTGTGTGTGTCTACTCACTGCGCCACAGGACATCTTTCTTCAAGCGTTCTGTATCCAATCTGACTTGAAAATTTTCGCCAGCCCTGTGAATACCTCTTCCAATCCTAATTTTAATGATTGTAATGCTGTCAGCCAGCTGGCCCTCATAGAATATGAGTTCCCTGATTGGGGCTTGTTAACCTGGTCCAATCAGGGAGTCCTGACTGCCATATTAAAAGCGTGAGCCTCAGAGATACTGACACTTTGGTGCCAGACTCTGTGCGAGGCAGTACTTCAGTCAAGGACTATGCAGGTGTAAAGAAAGGGTCACTTAGTGGCCGGATGCCAGCTTCTGGAGTTATTTCAGATATCATTTCAGATGGCACTACAATTCACCCTTCACCTCCAGGTAAACACAGTGTGCTGTGTTGGTTAAACATATACACAGGCTGCAGCACAGAGACAGGAAATTCACTCTGTGTCAGTGTTCATACTCCACATAACTCCCCTCCCATACACCTTCCTCTAACCCTGTCACCACCTCCTTCTGTTCCTTCACCACCCCCCCCCCCCTTTCACCTCCTCCTTCCTCTTTAATATATCTGTGTCATTCAACTCAACCACTTCTCATGGTAATAGTTTCCCCATTGCCAGACCACTCTGGGTAATGGCTACTTTAAATGAGCTTTGAGAGTAAACCCAGTGCTCGTGTCGCTGCCTCAGATCTGTTCAGTTGTTTGTTGCTTATAGAGTATATACCTGTTTTTAACCAGCCAATAGTTCATTCCATTCTCAGTTCCAAATCCAACCGTCAGCACTGCATGGTTTGCGGGGTGTTTGCAGTCTTGATCATAGTAAACTCCTGTATGGAGACACACATTGCACATGCTTAATTGTAAAATGTTTAATTAATTTTACTTTACCTTTGATTATTGAACACTGTCACGTTTTCTTCATCAACGATCTTCCAGTTGACAGTCCTCACTCCTTGACATTGCTTTCATTCAATTTTATCAATGTTTCCCAATGCCCTCAACTCTGCCACTCACACCTCCTCGTGACATAGCTCTTAGATTCCAAGTTATATAGCACAGAAACAGATCCCTCAGTCCAACTTGTCCATGTCAACCAGATATCTTAAATGAATCTAGTTCCACTTGCCAGCATTTGGCACTTATCCCTCGAAAGCCTTCCTATTCATGTCTATATCTAGATGCCTTTTAAATGTTGTAATTGTACCAGCCTCCACCACCTCCTCTGGAAGCTCATTCCATACATGCACCACCCTCTCCATTGAAAAAGTTACTCTTTAGGTCCCTTTTCACCTGCAGTTTTGGGCTCCCCATGGATCAGAAATTGGCTAGCTGGAAGAAGACTGAGAGTGGTGGTTGATGGGAAATTTTGGGGCCACTGCTGTTTGTCATTTTTATAAATGACCTGGATAAGGGCGTAGAAGGATGGGTTAGTAAATTTGCGGATGACACTAAAGTCGGTGGAGTTGTAGATAGTGCGGAAGAATGTTGCAGGTTACAGAGGGGCATAGATAAGCTGCAGAGCTGGGCTGAGAGGTGGTAAATGGAGTTTAATGCAGAAAAGTGTGAGGTGATTCACTTTGGAAGGAGTTGCAGGAATACAGAGTACTGGGCTAATGGTAAGATTCTTGGTAGTGTGGACGAGCAGAGAGATCTCAGTGTCCATGTACATAGATCCCTGAAAGTTGCCACCCAGGTTGATGGGGTTGTTAAGAAGGTGTACAGTGTGTTAGGTTTTATTGGTAGAGAGATTGAGTTTCAGAGCCACAAGGTCACTTTGCAGCTGTACAAAACTCTGGTGCGGCCACACTTGGAGTATTGCATACAGTTCTGGTCATCGCATTATAAGAAGGATGTGGAAGCATTGGAAAGGGTGCAGAGGAGATTTACCAAGATGCTGCCTGGTCTGGAGGGAAGGTCTTATGAGGAAAGGCTGAGGGACTTGAGGCTGTTTTCATTAGAGAGACAAAGGTTAAGAGACGACTTAATAGAGACATTCAAGATGGTCAGAGATTTAGATAGGGTGGACAGTGAAAGCCTTTTTCCTCGGGTGGAGATGGCTAGCGCGAGGAGACATAGCTTTAAATTCAGGGGTAATAGATATAGGACAAATGTCAGTGGGAGATTCTTTACTCAGAGAGTAGTAAGGGCGTGGAATACCCTGCCTGCAACAGTAGTGGACTCGCCAACTTTAAGGGCATTTAAATGGACATTGGATAAACATATGGATGACAATGGAATAGTGTAGGTTAGATGGGCTTCAGATCGGTTTCTCAGGTCGGCGCAACATTGAGGGCCGAAGGGCCTGTACTGCGCTGTAATGCTCTATGTTCTACCCTGGGGAAAAGACCTTGGCTATTCACCCTATCCATGCCCCTCATGATTTTATAAACATCTATCAGGTCACCCCTCAGCCTCCGACGCTCCAGGGAAAACAGCCCCAACCTACTCAGCCTCTCCCTGGAGCTCAAAACATCCAATACCAACAACGTCCTTTTTAAATATTTTCCAAGTTCTTTCATGTTTAACTACATCTTTCCTATAGCAGCGAAGACAGAATTAAACACTGTATTTCAAAAGTGGCCCCACCAATGTCCTGTATGGACACAACATGACCTCCCAACTCCTTTACTCAATGTTATGATCAATGAGGGCAAGCATGCCAAATGCCACCTTCACTGTCTTATCTGCCTGTAAATCCACTTTGAAGGAACTATGCACCTGCGCCCCTCACCTTCTTTGTTTGGCAACACTCTCTAAGGCCCTACCATTAACTGTATGTGTTTCTTTACTTTCTTTACTTTTCTCATTTTCACTCCTTTTGGCATTGCACCACGAACCCTTTTCACATTTCATCTCCTTTGTTCCACCCTATCACAGAGCTTCCCTTTTCTCTTTTCCAACTGGAAGTCCTGTCTTGATTACATTCTTCCAATTCCTACAACTTTTGCTGATGTCTTTGTGTCAATGATCGCCATTGCCTGCATTCCCATTTGGTTTTGCTGCCATACATCAGAATATTGCAGCAGCTCTGGGCTCTGATCACTGTGTTTCTGGGGTGTAACTTGCTGAACCTCTCACTTCCACCACATACATTGTACCAATCAACTGAGCGCAGACAGTCTACTAAAATCTGTGACAAGCCTTGCACCCAGCTCACACTTCCTGCAAGTGCAAAAGGAAAGGAACACTTGCACTTATATCGCACTTTACCCAGCACCAGATGTCTCGATGTGCTTTGTAGCCAGTGAACTGCTTTGAAATATAAGCACTGCTGTGATATAGGAAATGGAGCAAACAATATGTGCATAGCAAGCCCTGACAGTGAACATGGGGAGAGGGCTGTGGGCCACAGATTTGGTTCCATAGCATCCTCGGTTTTTGGAGCTTGGTTTGGTCTCCGACTGTGTGTAACACCAATTGGATGCTATCTGTGCTAACAGGTTCTCTTAACCACACACACACACACACACACACACACACACACACACACACACACACACACACAAACTCTCTCTCTCACTCATTCACACACACACACACACACACACTTGCACTCACTCACTCACACGCGCGCACACACACACACACACACACTCTCACTTATTCACACGCACACACTTGCACTCATTCACACACATTCACCAAACTCTCACACACAGTCTCACACTCTCACACACACAAACACTCACTCACACACTTTCACTCAGACTCACACTCTCACTCATTCATACATAACTCACTCACACACACACACTCACACACATACTCTCACACACAAACTCACACTCACTCTCACTCACACACACTCTCACTCATTCACACACACACACACACACACACACACACACAATTTAACTTATTCACACACACACACAGACTCTCACTCATTCACATACGCACACACTCACACACTCTTACTCATTCACATTCACCCGCACTTACACTCATTCACACACACTCACTCTCACATGCACACACACTCAATCAGACACACACACAGTCTGACTCACTCTCTCTCTCACACACACACATGCTCCCTCACAAACACACAGAGTCACACACACTCACGCACACACACACACACACACATGCACACACACACGCACACACACGCACACACACAGTCACACTCACTCATTCTTACTCTCACGTACTGTCTCTCGTGTGCTGCCACCATCTCTCACTCTCCCGGGATTAGGAAGGACCTCCACATCGCACTATTTAACACAATCATTAAGTATTTTCCAGTTTGTTGCTGGTTAATCTCCTCTGGCTCTGGGTTGTGCTGTGGCAGTGCTGAAGTGAGCAGGCTCCTTGAGCAGGTAACCATCCCCCATTGGCCACGGTTGTTGCAATTCCTGTCGAAGTGCCACATGAGAGGAGATTGAGAGAGGCCGAGAAACCCCTGCTGATGGTGCAGGGTGGGGAAGGAGGGGGTCTCTCAGCAGGAGGTCCAGGGATTTCTGCTTTCCTCCTAACCCAGGAACAATGAGTGTGCCATCTTCACTTTGCAAGGATGCCACTCATATTACTCGAACACCTCTGGTAAACAGCCCTGTAAATTTCATAGCAGGCCACGGATGGCATTGCCAGGGGCTGCGGAGCTGACTGTGGCCCGAATATTATTTTCACCACAGGGTTGTCTTTTAGTCGTGTGGACTGCTTTAAGTGGTGCCAGCCTCACACGTCCTTGTGCCCCAGTGCCAAGGTGTGCGTTCACCCAGCAGCATATCACCACTGAGGTGCACCTCACAGTCAGTTACATTAGTGACAGCACAAAATTTCCGAGCTGCCTTCACTGCAAAAAGGAGCGGGTAAATTTCCCAT